>NW_028232264.1:0-69357 GCF_054491065.1 Syngnathus leptorhynchus | reverse complement strand
TCAACTCGATACTCCCTAGCCCCCAACAGCCTTTTTTTTCATAACACTTTAACCAGAGTGACGGGAGAGCGGCATTTCAGAAAACGTGCTTATCTCGGCGAGAAAAAGCGATTTCGGCAATAAAATTTAAAACGCGTGTAAAACATAAACCAAACGATGAAATTGGTTATTTCTTCATGTATAATGATCAACTCGATACTCCCTAGCCCCCAACAGCCTTTTTTTTCATAACACTTTAACCAGAGTGACGGGAGAGCGGCATTTCAGAAAACGTGCTTATCTCGGCGAGAAAAAGCGATTTCGGCAATAAAATTTAAAACGCGTGTAAAACATAAACCAAACGATGAAATTGGTTATTTCTTCATGTATAATGATCAACTCGATACTCCCTAGCCCCCAACAGCCTTTTTTTTCATAACACTTTAACCAGAGTGACGGGAGAGCGGCATTTCAGAAAACGTGCTTATCTCGGCGAGAAAAAGCGATTTCGGCAATAAAATTTAAAACGCGTGTAAAACATAAACCAAACGATGAAATTGGTTATTTCTTCATGTATAATGATCAACTCGATACTCCCTAGCCCCCAACAGCCTTTTTTTTCATAACACTTTAACCAGAGTGACGGGAGAGCGGCATTTCAGAAAACGTGCTTATCTCGGCGAGAAAAAGCGATTTCGGCAATAAAATTTAAAACGCGTGTAAAACATAAACCAAACGATGAAATTGGTTATTTCTTCATGTATAATGATCAACTCGATACTCCCTAGCCCCCAACAGCCTTTTTTTTCATAACACTTTAACCAGAGTGACGGGAGAGCGGCATTTCAGAAAACGTGCTTATCTCGGCGAGAAAAAGCGATTTCGGCAATAAAATTTAAAACGCGTGTAAAACATAAACCAAACGATGAAATTGGTTATTTCTTCATGTATAATGATCAACTCGATACTCCCTAGCCCCCAACAGCCTTTTTTTTCATAACACTTTAACCAGAGTGACGGGAGAGCGGCATTTCAGAAAACGTGCTTATCTCGGCGAGAAAAAGCGATTTCGGCAATAAAATTTAAAACGCGTGTAAAACATAAACCAAACGATGAAATTGGTTATTTCTTCATGTATAATGATCAACTCGATACTCCCTAGCCCCCAACAGCCTTTTTTTTCATAACACTTTAACCAGAGTGACGGGAGAGCGGCATTTCAGAAAACGTGCTTATCTCGGCGAGAAAAAGCGATTTCGGCAATAAAATTTAAAACGCGTGTAAAACATAAACCAAACGATGAAATTGGTTATTTCTTCATGTATAATGATCAACTCGATACTCCCTAGCCCCCAACAGCCTTTTTTTTCATAACACTTTAACCAGAGTGACGGGAGAGCGGCATTTCAGAAAACGTGCTTATCTCGGCGAGAAAAAGCGATTTCGGCAATAAAATTTAAAACGCGTGTAAAACATAAACCAAACGATGAAATTGGTTATTTCTTCATGTATAATGATCAACTCGATACTCCCTAGCCCCCAACAGCCTTTTTTTTCATAACACTTTAACCAGAGTGACGGGAGAGCGGCATTTCAGAAAACGTGCTTATCTCGGCGAGAAAAAGCGATTTCGGCAATAAAATTTAAAACGCGTGTAAAACATAAACCAAACGATGAAATTGGTTATTTCTTCATGTATAATGATCAACTCGATACTCCCTAGCCCCCAACAGCCTTTTTTTTCATAACACTTTAACCAGAGTGACGGGAGAGCGGCATTTCAGAAAACGTGCTTATCTCGGCGAGAAAAAGCGATTTCGGCAATAAAATTTAAAACGCGTGTAAAACATAAACCAAACGATGAAATTGGTTATTTCTTCATGTATAATGATCAACTCGATACTCCCTAGCCCCCAACAGCCTTTTTTTTCATAACACTTTAACCAGAGTGACGGGAGAGCGGCATTTCAGAAAACGTGCTTATCTCGGCGAGAAAAAGCGATTTCGGCAATAAAATTTAAAACGCGTGTAAAACATAAACCAAACGATGAAATTGGTTATTTCTTCATGTATAATGATCAACTCGATACTCCCTAGCCCCCAACAGCCTTTTTTTTCATAACACTTTAACCAGAGTGACGGGAGAGCGGCATTTCAGAAAACGTGCTTATCTCGGCGAGAAAAAGCGATTTCGGCAATAAAATTTAAAACGCGTGTAAAACATAAACCAAACGATGAAATTGGTTATTTCTTCATGTATAATGATCAACTCGATACTCCCTAGCCCCCAACAGCCTTTTTTTTCATAACACTTTAACCAGAGTGACGGGAGAGCGGCATTTCAGAAAACGTGCTTATCTCGGCGAGAAAAAGCGATTTCGGCAATAAAATTTAAAACGCGTGTAAAACATAAACCAAACGATGAAATTGGTTATTTCTTCATGTATAATGATCAACTCGATACTCCCTAGCCCCCAACAGCCTTTTTTTTCATAACACTTTAACCAGAGTGACGGGAGAGCGGCATTTCAGAAAACGTGCTTATCTCGGCGAGAAAAAGCGATTTCGGCAATAAAATTTAAAACGCGTGTAAAACATAAACCAAACGATGAAATTGGTTATTTCTTCATGTATAATGATCAACTCGATACTCCCTAGCCCCCAACAGCCTTTTTTTTCATAACACTTTAACCAGAGTGACGGGAGAGCGGCATTTCAGAAAACGTGCTTATCTCGGCGAGAAAAAGCGATTTCGGCAATAAAATTTAAAACGCGTGTAAAACATAAACCAAACGATGAAATTGGTTATTTCTTCATGTATAATGATCAACTCGATACTCCCTAGCCCCCAACAGCCTTTTTTTTCATAACACTTTAACCAGAGTGACGGGAGAGCGGCATTTCAGAAAACGTGCTTATCTCGGCGAGAAAAAGCGATTTCGGCAATAAAATTTAAAACGCGTGTAAAACATAAACCAAACGATGAAATTGGTTATTTCTTCATGTATAATGATCAACTCGATACTCCCTAGCCCCCAACAGCCTTTTTTTTCATAACACTTTAACCAGAGTGACGGGAGAGCGGCATTTCAGAAAACGTGCTTATCTCGGCGAGAAAAAGCGATTTCGGCAATAAAATTTAAAACGCGTGTAAAACATAAACCAAACGATGAAATTGGTTATTTCTTCATGTATAATGATCAACTCGATACTCCCTAGCCCCCAACAGCCTTTTTTTTCATAACACTTTAACCAGAGTGACGGGAGAGCGGCATTTCAGAAAACGTGCTTATCTCGGCGAGAAAAAGCGATTTCGGCAATAAAATTTAAAACGCGTGTAAAACATAAACCAAACGATGAAATTGGTTATTTCTTCATGTATAATGATCAACTCGATACTCCCTAGCCCCCAACAGCCTTTTTTTTCATAACACTTTAACCAGAGTGACGGGAGAGCGGCATTTCAGAAAACGTGCTTATCTCGGCGAGAAAAAGCGATTTCGGCAATAAAATTTAAAACGCGTGTAAAACATAAACCAAACGATGAAATTGGTTATTTCTTCATGTATAATGATCAACTCGATACTCCCTAGCCCCCAACAGCCTTTTTTTTCATAACACTTTAACCAGAGTGACGGGAGAGCGGCATTTCAGAAAACGTGCTTATCTCGGCGAGAAAAAGCGATTTCGGCAATAAAATTTAAAACGCGTGTAAAACATAAACCAAACGATGAAATTGGTTATTTCTTCATGTATAATGATCAACTCGATACTCCCTAGCCCCCAACAGCCTTTTTTTTCATAACACTTTAACCAGAGTGACGGGAGAGCGGCATTTCAGAAAACGTGCTTATCTCGGCGAGAAAAAGCGATTTCGGCAATAAAATTTAAAACGCGTGTAAAACATAAACCAAACGATGAAATTGGTTATTTCTTCATGTATAATGATCAACTCGATACTCCCTAGCCCCCAACAGCCTTTTTTTTCATAACACTTTAACCAGAGTGACGGGAGAGCGGCATTTCAGAAAACGTGCTTATCTCGGCGAGAAAAAGCGATTTCGGCAATAAAATTTAAAACGCGTGTAAAACATAAACCAAACGATGAAATTGGTTATTTCTTCATGTATAATGATCAACTCGATACTCCCTAGCCCCCAACAGCCTTTTTTTTCATAACACTTTAACCAGAGTGACGGGAGAGCGGCATTTCAGAAAACGTGCTTATCTCGGCGAGAAAAAGCGATTTCGGCAATAAAATTTAAAACGCGTGTAAAACATAAACCAAACGATGAAATTGGTTATTTCTTCATGTATAATGATCAACTCGATACTCCCTAGCCCCCAACAGCCTTTTTTTTCATAACACTTTAACCAGAGTGACGGGAGAGCGGCATTTCAGAAAACGTGCTTATCTCGGCGAGAAAAAGCGATTTCGGCAATAAAATTTAAAACGCGTGTAAAACATAAACCAAACGATGAAATTGGTTATTTCTTCATGTATAATGATCAACTCGATACTCCCTAGCCCCCAACAGCCTTTTTTTTCATAACACTTTAACCAGAGTGACGGGAGAGCGGCATTTCAGAAAACGTGCTTATCTCGGCGAGAAAAAGCGATTTCGGCAATAAAATTTAAAACGCGTGTAAAACATAAACCAAACGATGAAATTGGTTATTTCTTCATGTATAATGATCAACTCGATACTCCCTAGCCCCCAACAGCCTTTTTTTTCATAACACTTTAACCAGAGTGACGGGAGAGCGGCATTTCAGAAAACGTGCTTATCTCGGCGAGAAAAAGCGATTTCGGCAATAAAATTTAAAACGCGTGTAAAACATAAACCAAACGATGAAATTGGTTATTTCTTCATGTATAATGATCAACTCGATACTCCCTAGCCCCCAACAGCCTTTTTTTTCATAACACTTTAACCAGAGTGACGGGAGAGCGGCATTTCAGAAAACGTGCTTATCTCGGCGAGAAAAAGCGATTTCGGCAATAAAATTTAAAACGCGTGTAAAACATAAACCAAACGATGAAATTGGTTATTTCTTCATGTATAATGATCAACTCGATACTCCCTAGCCCCCAACAGCCTTTTTTTTCATAACACTTTAACCAGAGTGACGGGAGAGCGGCATTTCAGAAAACGTGCTTATCTCGGCGAGAAAAAGCGATTTCGGCAATAAAATTTAAAACGCGTGTAAAACATAAACCAAACGATGAAATTGGTTATTTCTTCATGTATAATGATCAACTCGATACTCCCTAGCCCCCAACAGCCTTTTTTTTCATAACACTTTAACCAGAGTGACGGGAGAGCGGCATTTCAGAAAACGTGCTTATCTCGGCGAGAAAAAGCGATTTCGGCAATAAAATTTAAAACGCGTGTAAAACATAAACCAAACGATGAAATTGGTTATTTCTTCATGTATAATGATCAACTCGATACTCCCTAGCCCCCAACAGCCTTTTTTTTCATAACACTTTAACCAGAGTGACGGGAGAGCGGCATTTCAGAAAACGTGCTTATCTCGGCGAGAAAAAGCGATTTCGGCAATAAAATTTAAAACGCGTGTAAAACATAAACCAAACGATGAAATTGGTTATTTCTTCATGTATAATGATCAACTCGATACTCCCTAGCCCCCAACAGCCTTTTTTTTCATAACACTTTAACCAGAGTGACGGGAGAGCGGCATTTCAGAAAACGTGCTTATCTCGGCGAGAAAAAGCGATTTCGGCAATAAAATTTAAAACGCGTGTAAAACATAAACCAAACGATGAAATTGGTTATTTCTTCATGTATAATGATCAACTCGATACTCCCTAGCCCCCAACAGCCTTTTTTTTCATAACACTTTAACCAGAGTGACGGGAGAGCGGCATTTCAGAAAACGTGCTTATCTCGGCGAGAAAAAGCGATTTCGGCAATAAAATTTAAAACGCGTGTAAAACATAAACCAAACGATGAAATTGGTTATTTCTTCATGTATAATGATCAACTCGATACTCCCTAGCCCCCAACAGCCTTTTTTTTCATAACACTTTAACCAGAGTGACGGGAGAGCGGCATTTCAGAAAACGTGCTTATCTCGGCGAGAAAAAGCGATTTCGGCAATAAAATTTAAAACGCGTGTAAAACATAAACCAAACGATGAAATTGGTTATTTCTTCATGTATAATGATCAACTCGATACTCCCTAGCCCCCAACAGCCTTTTTTTTCATAACACTTTAACCAGAGTGACGGGAGAGCGGCATTTCAGAAAACGTGCTTATCTCGGCGAGAAAAAGCGATTTCGGCAATAAAATTTAAAACGCGTGTAAAACATAAACCAAACGATGAAATTGGTTATTTCTTCATGTATAATGATCAACTCGATACTCCCTAGCCCCCAACAGCCTTTTTTTTCATAACACTTTAACCAGAGTGACGGGAGAGCGGCATTTCAGAAAACGTGCTTATCTCGGCGAGAAAAAGCGATTTCGGCAATAAAATTTAAAACGCGTGTAAAACATAAACCAAACGATGAAATTGGTTATTTCTTCATGTATAATGATCAACTCGATACTCCCTAGCCCCCAACAGCCTTTTTTTTCATAACACTTTAACCAGAGTGACGGGAGAGCGGCATTTCAGAAAACGTGCTTATCTCGGCGAGAAAAAGCGATTTCGGCAATAAAATTTAAAACGCGTGTAAAACATAAACCAAACGATGAAATTGGTTATTTCTTCATGTATAATGATCAACTCGATACTCCCTAGCCCCCAACAGCCTTTTTTTTCATAACACTTTAACCAGAGTGACGGGAGAGCGGCATTTCAGAAAACGTGCTTATCTCGGCGAGAAAAAGCGATTTCGGCAATAAAATTTAAAACGCGTGTAAAACATAAACCAAACGATGAAATTGGTTATTTCTTCATGTATAATGATCAACTCGATACTCCCTAGCCCCCAACAGCCTTTTTTTTCATAACACTTTAACCAGAGTGACGGGAGAGCGGCATTTCAGAAAACGTGCTTATCTCGGCGAGAAAAAGCGATTTCGGCAATAAAATTTAAAACGCGTGTAAAACATAAACCAAACGATGAAATTGGTTATTTCTTCATGTATAATGATCAACTCGATACTCCCTAGCCCCCAACAGCCTTTTTTTTCATAACACTTTAACCAGAGTGACGGGAGAGCGGCATTTCAGAAAACGTGCTTATCTCGGCGAGAAAAAGCGATTTCGGCAATAAAATTTAAAACGCGTGTAAAACATAAACCAAACGATGAAATTGGTTATTTCTTCATGTATAATGATCAACTCGATACTCCCTAGCCCCCAACAGCCTTTTTTTTCATAACACTTTAACCAGAGTGACGGGAGAGCGGCATTTCAGAAAACGTGCTTATCTCGGCGAGAAAAAGCGATTTCGGCAATAAAATTTAAAACGCGTGTAAAACATAAACCAAACGATGAAATTGGTTATTTCTTCATGTATAATGATCAACTCGATACTCCCTAGCCCCCAACAGCCTTTTTTTTCATAACACTTTAACCAGAGTGACGGGAGAGCGCATTTCAGAAAACGTGCTTATCTCGGCGAGAAAAAGCGATTTCGGCAATAAAATTTAAAACGCGTGTAAAACATAAACCAAACGATGAAATTGGTTATTTCTTCATGTATAATGATCAACTCGATACTCCCTAGCCCCCAACAGCCTTTTTTTTCATAACACTTTAACCAGAGTGACGGGAGAGCGGCATTTCAGAAAACGTGCTTATCTCGGCGAGAAAAAGCGATTTCGGCAATAAAATTTAAAACGCGTGTAAAACATAAACCAAACGATGAAATTGGTTATTTCTTCATGTATAATGATCAACTCGATACTCCCTAGCCCCCAACAGCCTTTTTTTTCATAACACTTTAACCAGAGTGACGGGAGAGCGGCATTTCAGAAAACGTGCTTATCTCGGCGAGAAAAAGCGATTTCGGCAATAAAATTTAAAACGCGTGTAAAACATAAACCAAACGATGAAATTGGTTATTTCTTCATGTATAATGATCAACTCGATACTCCCTAGCCCCCAACAGCCTTTTTTTTCATAACACTTTAACCAGAGTGACGGGAGAGCGGCATTTCAGAAAACGTGCTTATCTCGGCGAGAAAAAGCGATTTCGGCAATAAAATTTAAAACGCGTGTAAAACATAAACCAAACGATGAAATTGGTTATTTCTTCATGTATAATGATCAACTCGATACTCCCTAGCCCCCAACAGCCTTTTTTTTCATAACACTTTAACCAGAGTGACGGGAGAGCGGCATTTCAGAAAACGTGCTTATCTCGGCGAGAAAAAGCGATTTCGGCAATAAAATTTAAAACGCGTGTAAAACATAAACCAAACGATGAAATTGGTTATTTCTTCATGTATAATGATCAACTCGATACTCCCTAGCCCCCAACAGCCTTTTTTTTCATAACACTTTAACCAGAGTGACGGGAGAGCGGCATTTCAGAAAACGTGCTTATCTCGGCGAGAAAAAGCGATTTCGGCAATAAAATTTAAAACGCGTGTAAAACATAAACCAAACGATGAAATTGGTTATTTCTTCATGTATAATGATCAACTCGATACTCCCTAGCCCCCAACAGCCTTTTTTTTCATAACACTTTAACCAGAGTGACGGGAGAGCGGCATTTCAGAAAACGTGCTTATCTCGGCGAGAAAAAGCGATTTCGGCAATAAAATTTAAAACGCGTGTAAAACATAAACCAAACGATGAAATTGGTTATTTCTTCATGTATAATGATCAACTCGATACTCCCTAGCCCCCAACAGCCTTTTTTTTCATAACACTTTAACCAGAGTGACGGGAGAGCGGCATTTCAGAAAACGTGCTTATCTCGGCGAGAAAAAGCGATTTCGGCAATAAAATTTAAAACGCGTGTAAAACATAAACCAAACGATGAAATTGGTTATTTCTTCATGTATAATGATCAACTCGATACTCCCTAGCCCCCAACAGCCTTTTTTTTCATAACACTTTAACCAGAGTGACGGGAGAGCGGCATTTCAGAAAACGTGCTTATCTCGGCGAGAAAAAGCGATTTCGGCAATAAAATTTAAAACGCGTGTAAAACATAAACCAAACGATGAAATTGGTTATTTCTTCATGTATAATGATCAACTCGATACTCCCTAGCCCCCAACAGCCTTTTTTTTCATAACACTTTAACCAGAGTGACGGGAGAGCGGCATTTCAGAAAACGTGCTTATCTCGGCGAGAAAAAGCGATTTCGGCAATAAAATTTAAAACGCGTGTAAAACATAAACCAAACGATGAAATTGGTTATTTCTTCATGTATAATGATCAACTCGATACTCCCTAGCCCCCAACAGCCTTTTTTTTCATAACACTTTAACCAGAGTGACGGGAGAGCGGCATTTCAGAAAACGTGCTTATCTCGGCGAGAAAAAGCGATTTCGGCAATAAAATTTAAAACGCGTGTAAAACATAAACCAAACGATGAAATTGGTTATTTCTTCATGTATAATGATCAACTCGATACTCCCTAGCCCCCAACAGCCTTTTTTTTCATAACACTTTAACCAGAGTGACGGGAGAGCGGCATTTCAGAAAACGTGCTTATCTCGGCGAGAAAAAGCGATTTCGGCAATAAAATTTAAAACGCGTGTAAAACATAAACCAAACGATGAAATTGGTTATTTCTTCATGTATAATGATCAACTCGATACTCCCTAGCCCCCAACAGCCTTTTTTTTCATAACACTTTAACCAGAGTGACGGGAGAGCGGCATTTCAGAAAACGTGCTTATCTCGGCGAGAAAAAGCGATTTCGGCAATAAAATTTAAAACGCGTGTAAAACATAAACCAAACGATGAAATTGGTTATTTCTTCATGTATAATGATCAACTCGATACTCCCTAGCCCCCAACAGCCTTTTTTTTCATAACACTTTAACCAGAGTGACGGGAGAGCGGCATTTCAGAAAACGTGCTTATCTCGGCGAGAAAAAGCGATTTCGGCAATAAAATTTAAAACGCGTGTAAAACATAAACCAAACGATGAAATTGGTTATTTCTTCATGTATAATGATCAACTCGATACTCCCTAGCCCCCAACAGCCTTTTTTTTCATAACACTTTAACCAGAGTGACGGGAGAGCGGCATTTCAGAAAACGTGCTTATCTCGGCGAGAAAAAGCGATTTCGGCAATAAAATTTAAAACGCGTGTAAAACATAAACCAAACGATGAAATTGGTTATTTCTTCATGTATAATGATCAACTCGATACTCCCTAGCCCCCAACAGCCTTTTTTTTCATAACACTTTAACCAGAGTGACGGGAGAGCGGCATTTCAGAAAACGTGCTTATCTCGGCGAGAAAAAGCGATTTCGGCAATAAAATTTAAAACGCGTGTAAAACATAAACCAAACGATGAAATTGGTTATTTCTTCATGTATAATGATCAACTCGATACTCCCTAGCCCCCAACAGCCTTTTTTTTCATAACACTTTAACCAGAGTGACGGGAGAGCGGCATTTCAGAAAACGTGCTTATCTCGGCGAGAAAAAGCGATTTCGGCAATAAAATTTAAAACGCGTGTAAAACATAAACCAAACGATGAAATTGGTTATTTCTTCATGTATAATGATCAACTCGATACTCCCTAGCCCCCAACAGCCTTTTTTTTTCATAACACTTTAACCAGAGTGACGGGAGAGCGGCATTTCAGAAAACGTGCTTATCTCGGCGAGAAAAAGCGATTTCGGCAATAAAATTTAAAACGCGTGTAAAACATAAACCAAACGATGAAATTGGTTATTTCTTCATGTATAATGATCAACTCGATACTCCCTAGCCCCCAACAGCCTTTTTTTTCATAACACTTTAACCAGAGTGACGGGAGAGCGGCATTTCAGAAAACGTGCTTATCTCGGCGAGAAAAAGCGATTTCGGCAATAAAATTTAAAACGCGTGTAAAACATAAACCAAACGATGAAATTGGTTATTTCTTCATGTATAATGATCAACTCGATACTCCCTAGCCCCCAACAGCCTTTTTTTTCATAACACTTTAACCAGAGTGACGGGAGAGCGGCATTTCAGAAAACGTGCTTATCTCGGCGAGAAAAAGCGATTTCGGCAATAAAATTTAAAACGCGTGTAAAACATAAACCAAACGATGAAATTGGTTATTTCTTCATGTATAATGATCAACTCGATACTCCCTAGCCCCCAACAGCCTTTTTTTTCATAACACTTTAACCAGAGTGACGGGAGAGCGGCATTTCAGAAAACGTGCTTATCTCGGCGAGAAAAAGCGATTTCGGCAATAAAATTTAAAACGCGTGTAAAACATAAACCAAACGATGAAATTGGTTATTTCTTCATGTATAATGATCAACTCGATACTCCCTAGCCCCCAACAGCCTTTTTTTTCATAACACTTTAACCAGAGTGACGGGAGAGCGGCATTTCAGAAAACGTGCTTATCTCGGCGAGAAAAAGCGATTTCGGCAATAAAATTTAAAACGCGTGTAAAACATAAACCAAACGATGAAATTGGTTATTTCTTCATGTATAATGATCAACTCGATACTCCCTAGCCCCCAACAGCCTTTTTTTTCATAACACTTTAACCAGAGTGACGGGAGAGCGGCATTTCAGAAAACGTGCTTATCTCGGCGAGAAAAAGCGATTTCGGCAATAAAATTTAAAACGCGTGTAAAACATAAACCAAACGATGAAATTGGTTATTTCTTCATGTATAATGTTCAACTCGATACTCCCTAGCCCCCAATAGCCTTTTTTTTCATAACACTTTAACCAGAGTGACGGGAGAGCGGCATTTCAGAAAACGTGCTTATCTCGGCGAGAAAAAGCGATTTTGGCAATAACATTTAAAACGCGTGTAAAACATAAACCAAACGATGAAATTGGTTATTTCTTCATGTATAATGATCAACTCGATACTCCCTAGCCCCCAACAGCCTTTTTTTTCATAACACTTTAACCAGAGTGACGGGAGAGCGGCATTTCAGAAAACGTGCTTATCTCGGCGAGAAAAAGCGATTTCGGCAATAAAATTTAAAACGCGTGTAAAACATAAACCAAACGATGAAATTGGTTATTTCTTCATGTATAATGTTCAACTCGATACTCCCTAGCCCCCAACAGCCTTTTTTTTCATAACACTTTAACCAGAGTGACGGGAGAGCGGCATTTCAGAAAACGTGCTTATCTCGGCGAGAAAAAGCGATTTTGGCAATAACATTTAAAACGCGTGTAAAACATAAACCAAACGATGAAATTGGTTATTTCTTCATGTATAATGATCAACTCGATACTCCCTAGCCCCCAACAGCCTTTTTTTTCATAACACTTTAACCAGAGTGACGGGAGAGCGGCATTTCAGAAAACGTGCTTATCTCGGCGAGAAAAAGCGATTTCGGCAATAAAATTTAAAACGCGTGTAAAACATAAACCAAACGATGAAATTGGTTATTTCTTCATGTATAATGATCAACTCGATACTCCCTAGCCCCCAACAGCCTTTTTTTCATAACACTTTAACCAGAGTGACGGGAGAGCGGCATTTCAGAAAACGTGCTTATCTCGGCGAGAAAAAGCGATTTCGGCAATAAAATTTAAAACGCGTGTAAAACATAAACCAAACGATGAAATTGGTTATTTCTTCATGTATAATGATCAACTCGATACTCCCTAGCCCCCAACAGCCTTTTTTTTCATAACACTTTAACCAGAGTGACGGGAGAGCGGCATTTCAGAAAACGTGCTTATCTCGGCGAGAAAAAGCGATTTCGGCAATAAAATTTAAAACGCGTGTAAAACATAAACCAAACGATGAAATTGGTTATTTCTTCATGTATAATGATCAACTCGATACTCCCTAGCCCCCAACAGCCTTTTTTTTCATAACACTTTAACCAGAGTGACGGGAGAGCGGCATTTCAGAAAACGTGCTTATCTCGGCGAGAAAAAGCGATTTCGGCAATAAAATTTAAAACGCGTGTAAAACATAAACCAAACGATGAAATTGGTTATTTCTTCAAGTATAATGATCAACTCGATACTCCCTAGCCCCCAACAGCCTTTTTTTTCATAACACTTTAACCAGAGTGACGGGAGAGCGGCATTTCAGAAAACGTGCTTATCTCGGCGAGAAAAAGCGATTTCGGCAATAAAATTTAAAACGCGTGTAAAACATAAACCAAACGATGAAATTGGTTATTTCTTCATGTATAATGATCAACTCGATACTCCCTAGCCCCCAACAGCCTTTTTTTTCATAACACTTCAACCAGAGTGACGGGAGAGCGGCATTTCAGAAAACGTGCTTATCTCGGCGAGAAAAAGCGATTTCGGCAATAAAATTTAAAACGCGTGTAAAACATAAACCAAACGATGAAATTGGTTATTTCTTCATGTATAATGATCAACTCGATACTCCCTAGCCCCCAACAGCCTTTTTTTTCATAACACTTTAACCAGAGTGACGGGAGAGCGGCATTTCAGAAAACGTGCTTATCTCGGCGAGAAAAAGCGATTTCGGCAATAAAATTTAAAACGCGTGTAAAACATAAACCAAACGATGAAATTGGTTATTTCTTCATGTATAATGATCAACTCGAGTCGAGCTCCAGGGAGAGAGGCTGATTTTTCGCTTTTTGAGGCCGACCGACGAACCGGCGCGGGGCGGACTCAAAAGCCCGCAGAGCCGTAGGCACTTAGAAAAGTTTCGCCTTTGGCTGTGAGCTCCAGGGGAGAGGCTGGTTTTGCGTTATTTTAGGCCGGCTGGAGAACCGGCGCGGGTCGGACGCACAATCCCCGCAGAGCCGTGGGCATTTGGAAAATTTTTGCCAAGTTGGCTCTGAGCGCCTGGTACCTAATATGGAAGTATAGAGGCCGACTTTCGGGCAAGATCACGCCGCGTTAGGCTTCCAGGACCCCGGCTAAGCAATTTTACCGGGCCGCCCGGTTCTTTTTTTGAACCAGCCCGGTTCTTTTTACACTTCCAGCTGGAGCTCAGCAGCGGCTTTTTGCGCAAGATCACGCCGGGTTAGGCTTCCAGGACCTCGGCTAAGCAATTCTACCGGGCCGCCCGGTTCTTTTTTTGAACCAGCCCGGTTCTTTTTACACTTCCAGCTGGAGCTCACGAGCGGCTTTTTGGACAAGATCACGCCGTGTTAGGCTTCCAGAGCCCCGGCTAAGCAATTTTACCGGCCCGCCCGGTTCTTTTTTTTAACCAGCCCGGTTCTTTTTACACTTCCAGCTGGAGCTCAGCAGCGGGTTTTTGGACAAGATCACGCCGTGTTAGGCTTCCAGAGCCCCGGCTAAGCAATTTTACAGGGTCGCCCGGTTCTTTTTTTTAACCAGCCCGGTTTTTTTTACACTTCCAGCTGGAGCTCAGCAGCGGCTTTTTGCACAGTATCACGCCGGGTTAGGCTTCCAGAGCCCCGGCTAAGCAATTTTACCGGGCCGCCCGGTTCTTTTTTTTAACCAGCCCGGTTCTTTTTACACTTCCAGCTGGAGCTCAGCAGCGGCTTTTTGGACAAGATCACGCCGTGTTAGGCTTCCAGAGCCCCGGCTAAGCAATTTTACCGGGTCGCCCGGTTCTTTTTTTAACCAGCCCGGTTCTTTTTACACTTCCAGCTGGAGCTCAGCATCGTGTAAAACATAAACCAAACGATGAAATTGGTTATTTCTTCATGTATAATGATCAACTCGATACTCCCTAGCCCCCAACAGCCTTTTTTTTTCATAACACTTTAACCAGAGTGACGGGAGAGCGGCATTTCAGAAAACGTGCTTATCTCGGCGAGAAAAAGCGATTTCGGCAATAAAATTTAAAACGCGTGTAAAACATAAACCAAACGATGAAATTGGTTATTTCTTCATGTATAATGATCAACTCGATACACCCTAGCCCCCAACAGCCTTTTTTTTCATAACACTTTAACCAGAGTGACGGGAGAGCGGCATTTCAGAAAACGTGCTTATCTCGGCGAGAAAAAGCGATTTCGGCAATAAAATTTAAAACGCGTGTAAAACATAAACCAAACGATGAAATTGGTTATTTCTTCATGTATAATGATCAACTCGATACTCCCTAGCCCCCAACAGCCTTTTTTTTCATAACACTTTAACCAGAGTGACGGGAGAGCGGCATTTCAGAAAACGTGCTTATCTCGGCGAGAAAAAGCGATTTCGGCAATAAAATTTAAAACGCGTGTAAAACATAAACCAAACGATGAAATTGGTTATTTCTTCATGTATAATGATCAACTCGATACTCCCTAGCCCCCAACAGCCTTTTTTTTCATAACACTTTAACCAGAGTGACGGGAGAGCGGCATTTCAGAAAACGTGCTTATCTCGGCGAGAAAAAGCGATTTCGGCAATAAAATTTAAAACGCGTGTAAAACATAAACCAAACGATGAAATTGGTTATTTCTTCATGTATAATGATCAACTCGATACTCCCTAGCCCCCAACAGCCTTTTTTTCATAACACTTTAACCAGAGTGACGGGAGAGCGGCATTTCAGAAAACGTGCTTATCTCGGCGAGAAAAAGCGATTTCGGCAATAAAATTTAAAACGCGTGTAAAACATAAACCAAACGATGAAATTGGTTATTTCTTCATGTATAATGATCAACTCGATACTCCCTAGCCCCCAACAGCCTTTTTTTTCATAACACTTTAACCAGAGTGACGGGAGAGCGGCATTTCAGAAAACGTGCTTATCTCGGCGAGAAAAAGCGATTTCGGCAATAAAATTTAAAACGCGTGTAAAACATAAACCAAACGATGAAATTGGTTATTTCTTCATGTATAATGATCAACTCGATACTCCCTAGCCCCCAACAGCCTTTTTTTTCATAACACTTTAACCAGAGTGACGGGAGAGCGGCATTTCAGAAAACGTGCTTATCTCGGCGAGAAAAAGCGATTTCGGCAATAAAATTTAAAACGCGTGTAAAACATAAACCAAACGATGAAATTGGTTATTTCTTCATGTATAATGATCAACTCGATACTCCCTAGCCCCCAACAGCCTTTTTTTTCATAACACTTTAACCAGAGTGACGGGAGAGCGGCATTTCAGAAAACGTGCTTATCTCGGCGAGAAAAAGCGATTTCGGCAATAAAATTTAAAACGCGTGTAAAACATAAACCAAACGATGAAATTGGTTATTTCTTCATGTATAATGATCAACTCGATACTCCCTAGCCCCCAACAGCCTTTTTTTTCATAACACTTTAACCAGAGTGACGGGAGAGCGGCATTTCAGAAAACGTGCTTATCTCGGCGAGAAAAAGCGATTTCGGCAATAAAATTTAAAACGCGTGTAAAACATAAACCAAACGATGAAATTGGTTATTTCTTCATGTATAATGATCAACTCGAGTCGAGCTCCAGGGAGAGAGGCTGATTTTTCGCTTTTTGAGGCCGACCGACGAACCGGCGCGGGGCGGACTCAAAAGCCCGCAGAGCCGTAGGCACTTAGAAAAGTTTCGCCTTTGGCTGTGAGCTCCAGGGGAGAGGCTGGTTTTGCGTTATTTTAGGCCGGCTGGAGAACCGGCGCGGGTCGGACGCACAATCCCCGCAGAGCCGTGGGCATTTGGAAAATTTTTGCCAAGTTGGCTCTGAGCGCCTGGTACCTAATATGGAAGTATAGAGGCCGACTTTCGGGCAAGATCACGCCGCGTTAGGCTTCCAGGACCCCGGCTAAGCAATTTTACCGGGCCGCCCGGTTCTTTTTTTGAACCAGCCCGGTTCTTTTTACACTTCCAGCTGGAGCTCAGCAGCGGCTTTTTGCGCAAGATCACGCCGGGTTAGGCTTCCAGGACCTCGGCTAAGCAATTCTACCGGGCCGCCCGGTTCTTTTTTTGAACCAGCCCGGTTCTTTTTACACTTCCAGCTGGAGCTCACGAGCGGCTTTTTGGACAAGATCACGCCGTGTTAGGCTTCCAGAGCCCCGGCTAAGCAATTTTACCGGCCCGCCCGGTTCTTTTTTTTAACCAGCCCGGTTCTTTTTACACTTCCAGCTGGAGCTCAGCAGCGGGTTTTTGGACAAGATCACGCCGTGTTAGGCTTCCAGAGCCCCGGCTAAGCAATTTTACAGGGTCGCCCGGTTCTTTTTTTTAACCAGCCCGGTTTTTTTTACACTTCCAGCTGGAGCTCAGCAGCGGCTTTTTGCACAGTATCACGCCGGGTTAGGCTTCCAGAGCCCCGGCTAAGCAATTTTACCGGGCCGCCCGGTTCTTTTTTTTAACCAGCCCGGTTCTTTTTACACTTCCAGCTGGAGCTCAGCAGCGGCTTTTTGGACAAGATCACGCCGTGTTAGGCTTCCAGAGCCCCGGCTAAGCAATTTTACCGGGTCGCCCGGTTCTTTTTTTAACCAGCCCGGTTCTTTTTACACTTCCAGCTGGAGCTCAGCATCGTGTAAAACATAAACCAAACGATGAAATTGGTTATTTCTTCATGTATAATGATCAACTCGATACTCCCTAGCCCCCAACAGCCTTTTTTTTTCATAACACTTTAACCAGAGTGACGGGAGAGCGGCATTTCAGAAAACGTGCTTATCTCGGCGAGAAAAAGCGATTTCGGCAATAAAATTTAAAACGCGTGTAAAACATAAACCAAACGATGAAATTGGTTATTTCTTCATGTATAATGATCAACTCGATACACCCTAGCCCCCAACAGCCTTTTTTTTCATAACACTTTAACCAGAGTGACGGGAGAGCGGCATTTCAGAAAACGTGCTTATCTCGGCGAGAAAAAGCGATTTCGGCAATAAAATTTAAAACGCGTGTAAAACATAAACCAAACGATGAAATTGGTTATTTCTTCATGTATAATGATCAACTCGATACTCCCTAGCCCCCAACAGCCTTTTTTTTCATAACACTTTAACCAGAGTGACGGGAGAGCGGCATTTCAGAAAACGTGCTTATCTCGGCGAGAAAAAGCGATTTCGGCAATAAAATTTAAAACGCGTGTAAAACATAAACCAAACGATGAAATTGGTTATTTCTTCATGTATAATGATCAACTCGATACTCCCTAGCCCCCAACAGCCTTTTTTTTCATAACACTTTAACCAGAGTGACGGGAGAGCGGCATTTCAGAAAACGTGCTTATCTCGGCGAGAAAAAGCGATTTCGGCAATAAAATTTAAAACGCGTGTAAAACATAAACCAAACGATGAAATTGGTTATTTCTTCATGTATAATGATCAACTCGATACTCCCTAGCCCCCAACAGCCTTTTTTTCATAACACTTTAACCAGAGTGACGGGAGAGCGGCATTTCAGAAAACGTGCTTATCTCGGCGAGAAAAAGCGATTTCGGCAATAAAATTTAAAACGCGTGTAAAACATAAACCAAACGATGAAATTGGTTATTTCTTCATGTATAATGATCAACTCGATACTCCCTAGCCCCCAACAGCCTTTTTTTTCATAACACTTTAACCAGAGTGACGGGAGAGCGGCATTTCAGAAAACGTGCTTATCTCGGCGAGAAAAAGCGATTTCGGCAATAAAATTTAAAACGCGTGTAAAACATAAACCAAACGATGAAATTGGTTATTTCTTCATGTATAATGATCAACTCGATACTCCCTAGCCCCCAACAGCCTTTTTTTTCATAACACTTTAACCAGAGTGACGGGAGAGCGGCATTTCAGAAAACGTGCTTATCTCGGCGAGAAAAAGCGATTTCGGCAATAAAATTTAAAACGCGTGTAAAACATAAACCAAACGATGAAATTGGTTATTTCTTCATGTATAATGATCAACTCGATACTCCCTAGCCCCCAACAGCCTTTTTTTTCATAACACTTTAACCAGAGTGACGGGAGAGCGGCATTTCAGAAAACGTGCTTATCTCGGCGAGAAAAAGCGATTTCGGCAATAAAATTTAAAACGCGTGTAAAACATAAACCAAACGATGAAATTGGTTATTTCTTCATGTATAATGATCAACTCGATACTCCCTAGCCCCCAACAGCCTTTTTTTTCATAACACTTTAACCAGAGTGACGGGAGAGCGGCATTTCAGAAAACGTGCTTATCTCGGCGAGAAAAAGCGATTTCGGCAATAAAATTTAAAACGCGTGTAAAACATAAACCAAACGATGAAATTGGTTATTTCTTCATGTATAATGTTCAACTCGATACTCCCTAGCCCCCAATAGCCTTTTTTTTCATAACACTTTAACCAGAGTGACGGGAGAGCGGCATTTCAGAAAACGTGCTTATCTCGGCGAGAAAAAGCGATTTTGGCAATAACATTTAAAACGCGTGTAAAACATAAACCAAACGATGAAATTGGTTATTTCTTCATGTATAATGATCAACTCGATACTCCCTAGCCCCCAACAGCCTTTTTTTTCATAACACTTTAACCAGAGTGACGGGAGAGCGGCATTTCAGAAAACGTGCTTATCTCGGCGAGAAAAAGCGATTTCGGCAATAAAATTTAAAACGCGTGTAAAACATAAACCAAACGATGAAATTGGTTATTTCTTCATGTATAATGATCAACTCGATACTCCCTAGCCCCCAACAGCCTTTTTTTCATAACACTTTAACCAGAGTGACGGGAGAGCGGCATTTCAGAAAACGTGCTTATCTCGGCGAGAAAAAGCGATTTCGGCAATAAAATTTAAAACGCGTGTAAAACATAAACCAAACGATGAAATTGGTTATTTCTTCATGTATAATGATCAACTCGATACTCCCTAGCCCCCAACAGCCTTTTTTTTTCATAACACTTTAACCAGAGTGACGGGAGAGCGGCATTTCAGAAAACGTGCTTATCTCGGCGAGAAAAAGCGATTTCGGCAATAAAATTTAAAACGCGTGTAAAACATAAACCAAACGATGAAATTGGTTATTTCTTCATGTATAATGATCAACTCGATACTCCCTAGCCCCCAACAGCCTTTTTTTTCATAACACTTTAACCAGAGTGACGGGAGAGCGGCATTTCAGAAAACGTGCTTATCTCGGCGAGAAAAAGCGATTTCGGCAATAAAATTTAAAACGCGTGTAAAACATAAACCAAACGATGAAATTGGTTATTTCTTCAAGTATAATGATCAACTCGATACTCCCTAGCCCCCAACAGCCTTTTTTTTCATAACACTTTAACCAGAGTGACGGGAGAGCGGCATTTCAGAAAACGTGCTTATCTCGGCGAGAAAAAGCGATTTCGGCAATAAAATTTAAAACGCGTGTAAAACATAAACCAAACGATGAAATTGGTTATTTCTTCATGTATAATGATCAACTCGATACTCCCTAGCCCCCAACAGCCTTTTTTTTCATAACACTTCAACCAGAGTGACGGGAGAGCGGCATTTCAGAAAACGTGCTTATCTCGGCGAGAAAAAGCGATTTCGGCAATAAAATTTAAAACGCGTGTAAAACATAAACCAAACGATGAAATTGGTTATTTCTTCATGTATAATGATCAACTCGATACTCCCTAGCCCCCAACAGCCTTTTTTTTCATAACACTTTAACCAGAGTGACGGGAGAGCGGCATTTCAGAAAACGTGCTTATCTCGGCGAGAAAAAGCGATTTCGGCAATAAAATTTAAAACGCGTGTAAAACATAAACCAAACGATGAAATTGGTTATTTCTTCATGTATAATGATCAACTCGAGTCGAGCTCCAGGGAGAGAGGCTGATTTTTCGCTTTTTGAGGCCGACCGACGAACCGGCGCGGGGCGGACTCAAAAGCCCGCAGAGCCGTAGGCACTTAGAAAAGTTTCGCCTTTGGCTGTGAGCTCCAGGGGAGAGGCTGGTTTTGCGTTATTTTAGGCCGGCTGGAGAACCGGCGCGGGTCGGACGCACAATCCCCGCAGAGCCGTGGGCACTTGGAAAATTTTTGCCAAGTTGGCTCTGAGCGCCTGGTACCTAATATGGAAGTATAGAGGCCGACTTTCGGGCAAGATCACGCCGCGTTAGGCTTCCAGGACCCCGGCTAAGCAATTTTACCGGGCCGCCCGGTTCTTTTTTTGAACCAGCCCGGTTCTTTTTACACTTCCAGCTGGAGCTCAGCAGCGGCTTTTTGCGCAAGATCACGCCGGGTTAGGCTTCCAGGACCTCGGCTAAGCAATTCTACCGGGCCGCCCGGTTCTTTTTTTGAACCAGCCCGGTTCTTTTTACACTTCCAGCTGGAGCTCACGAGCGGCTTTTTGGACAAGATCACGCCGTGTTAGGCTTCCAGAGCCCCGGCTAAGCAATTTTACCGGCCCGCCCGGTTCTTTTTTTTAACCAGCCCGGTTCTTTTTACACTTCCAGCTGGAGCTCAGCAGCGGGTTTTTGGACAAGATCACGCCGTGTTAGGCTTCCAGAGCCCCGGCTAAGCAATTTTACAGGGTCGCCCGGTTCTTTTTTTTAACCAGCCCGGTTTTTTTTACACTTCCAGCTGGAGCTCAGCAGCGGCTTTTTGCACAGTATCACGCCGGGTTAGGCTTCCAGAGCCCCGGCTAAGCAATTTTACCGGGCCGCCCGGTTCTTTTTTTTAACCAGCCCGGTTCTTTTTACACTTCCAGCTGGAGCTCAGCAGCGGCTTTTTGGACAAGATCACGCCGTGTTAGGCTTCCAGAGCCCCGGCTAAGCAATTTTACCGGGTCGCCCGGTTCTTTTTTTAACCAGCCCGGTTCTTTTTACACTTCCAGCTGGAGCTCAGCATCGTGTAAAACATAAACCAAACGATGAAATTGGTTATTTCTTCATGTATAATGATCAACTCGATACTCCCTAGCCCCCAACAGCCTTTTTTTTCATAACACTTTAACCAGAGTGACGGGAGAGCGGCATTTCAGAAAACGTGCTTATCTCGGCGAGAAAAAGCGATTTCGGCAATAAAATTTAAAACGCGTGTAAAACATAAACCAAACGATGAAATTGGTTATTTCTTCATGTATAATGATCAACTCGATACTCCCTAGCCCCCAACAGCCTTTTTTTTCATAACACTTTAACCAGAGTGACGGGAGAGCGGCATTTCAGAAAACGTGCTTATCTCGGCGAGAAAAAGCGATTTCGGCAATAAAATTTAAAACGCGTGTAAAACATAAACCAAACGATGAAATTGGTTATTTCTTCATGTATAATGATCAACTCGATACTCCCTAGCCCCCAACAGCCTTTTTTTTCATAACACTTTAACCAGAGTGACGGGAGAGCGGCATTTCAGAAAACGTGCTTATCTCGGCGAGAAAAAGCGATTTCGGCAATAAAATTTAAAACGCGTGTAAAACATAAACCAAACGATGAAATTGGTTATTTCTTCATGTATAATGATCAACTCGATACTCCCTAGCCCCCAACAGCCTTTTTTTTCATAACACTTTAACCAGAGTGACGGGAGAGCGGCATTTCAGAAAACGTGCTTATCTCGGCGAGAAAAAGCGATTTCGGCAATAAAATTTAAAACGCGTGTAAAACATAAACCAAACGATGAAATTGGTTATTTCTTCATGTATAATGATCAACTCGATACTCCCTAGGCCCCAACAGCCTTTTTTTTCATAACACTTTAACCAGAGTGACGGGAGAGCGGCATTTCAGAAAACGTGCTTATCTCGGCGAGAAAAAGCGATTTCGGCAATAAAATGTAAAACGCGTGTAAAACATAAACCAAACGATGAAATTGGTTATTTCTTCATGTATAATGATCAACTCGATACTCCCTAGCCCCCAACAGCCTTTTTTTTCATAACACTTTAACCAGAGTGACGGGAGAGCGGCATTTCAGAAAACGTGCTTATCTCGGCGAGAAAAAGCGATTTCGGCAATAAAATTTAAAACGCGTGTAAAACATAAACCAAACGATGAAATTGGTTATTTCTTCATGTATAATGATCAACTCGATACTCCCTAGCCCCCAACAGCCTTTTTTTTCATAACACTTTAACCAGAGTGACGGGAGAGCGGCATTTCAGAAAACGTGCTTATCTCGGCGAGAAAAAGCGATTTCGGCAATAAAATTTAAAACGCGTGTAAAACATAAACCAAACGATGAAATTGGTTATTTCTTCATGTATAATGATCAACTCGATACTCCCTAGCCCCCAACAGCCTTTTTTTTCATAACACTTTAACCAGAGTGACGGGAGAGCGGCATTTCAGAAAACGTGCTTATCTCGGCGAGAAAAAGCGATTTCGGCAATAAAATTTAAAACGCGTGTAAAACATAAACCAAACGATGAAATTGGTTATTTCTTCATGTATAATGATCAACTCGATACTCCCTAGCCCCCAACAGCCTTTTTTTTCATAACACTTTAACCAGAGTGACGGGAGAGCGGCATTTCAGAAAACGTGCTTATCTCGGCGAGAAAAAGCGATTTCGGCAATAAAATTTAAAACGCGTGTAAAACATAAACCAAACGATGAAATTGGTTATTTCTTCATGTATAATGATCAACTCGATACTCCCTAGCCCCCAACAGCCTTTTTTTTCATAACACTTTAACCAGAGTGACGGGAGAGCGGCATTTCAGAAAACGTGCTTATCTCGGCGAGAAAAAGCGATTTCGGCAATAAAATTTAAAACGCGTGTAAAACATAAACCAAACGATGAAATTGGTTATTTCTTCATGTATAATGATCAACTCGATACTCCCTAGCCCCCAACAGCCTTTTTTTTCATAACACTTTAACCAGAGTGACGGGAGAGCGGCATTTCAGAAAACGTGCTTATCTCGGCGAGAAAAAGCGATTTCGGCAATAAAATTTAAAACGCGTGTAAAACATAAACCAAACGATGAAATTGGTTATTTCTTCATGTATAATGATCAACTCGATACTCCCTAGCCCCCAACAGCCTTTTTTTTCATAACACTTTAACCAGAGTGACGGGAGAGCGGCATTTCAGAAAACGTGCTTATCTCGGCGAGAAAAAGCGATTTCGGCAATAAAATTTAAAACGCGTGTAAAACATAAACCAAACGATGAAATTGGTTATTTCTTCATGTATAATGATCAACTCGATACTCCCTAGCCCCCAACAGCCTTTTTTTTCATAACACTTTAACCAGAGTGACGGGAGAGCGGCATTTCAGAAAACGTGCTTATCTCGGCGAGAAAAAGCGATTTCGGCAATAAAATTTAAAACGCGTGTAAAACATAAACCAAACGATGAAATTGGTTATTTCTTCATGTATAATGATCAACTCGATACTCCCTAGCCCCCAACAGCCTTTTTTTTCATAACACTTTAACCAGAGTGACGGGAGAGCGGCATTTCAGAAAACGTGCTTATCTCGGCGAGAAAAAGCGATTTCGGCAATAAAATTTAAAACGCGTGTAAAACATAAACCAAACGATGAAATTGGTTATTTCTTCATGTATAATGATCAACTCGATACTCCCTAGCCCCCAACAGCCTTTTTTTTCAAAACACTTTAACCAGAGTGACGGGAGAGCGGCATTTCAGAAAACGTGCTTATCTCGGCGAGAAAAAGCGATTTCGGCAATAAAATTTAAAACGCGTGTAAAACATAAACCAAACGATGAAATTGGTTATTTCTTCATGTATAATGATCAACTCGATACTCCCTAGCCCCCAACAGCCTTTTTTTTCATAACACTTTAACCAGAGTGACGGGAGAGCGGCATTTCAGAAAACGTGCTTATCTCGGCGAGAAAAAGCGATTTCGGCAATAAAATTTAAAACGCGTGTAAAACATAAACCAAACGATGAAATTGGTTATTTCTTCATGTATAATGATCAACTCGATACTCCCTAGCCCCCAACAGCCTTTTTTTTCATAAAACTTTAACCAGAGTGACAGGAGAGCGGCATTTCAGAAAACGTGCTTATCTCGGCGAGAAAAAGCGATTTCGGCAATAAAATTTAAAACGCGTGTAAAACATAAACCAAACGATGAAATTGGTTATTTCTTCATGTATAATGATCAACTCGATACTCCCTAGCCCCCAACAGCCTTTTTTTTCATAACACTTTAACCAGAGTGACGGGAGAGCGGCATTTCAGAAAACGTGCTTATCTCGGCGAGAAAAAGCGATTTCGGCAATAAAATTTAAAACGCGTGTAAAACATAAACCAAACGATGAAATTGGTTATTTCTTCATGTATAATGATCAACTCGATACTCCCTAGCCCCCAACAGCCTTTTTTTTTCATAACACTTTAACCAGAGTGACGGGAGAGCGGCATTTCAGAAAACGTGCTTATCTCGGCGAGAAAAAGCGATTTCGGCAATAAAATTTAAAACGCGTGTAAAACATAAACCAAACGATGAAATTGGTTATTTCTTCATGTATAATGATCAACTCGATACTCCCTAGCCCCCAACAGCCTTTTTTTTCATAACACTTTAACCAGAGTGACGGGAGAGCGGCATTTCAGAAAACGTGCTTATCTCGGCGAGAAAAAGCGATTTCGGCAATAAAATTTAAAACGCGTGTAAAACATAAACCAAACGATGAAATTGGTTATTTCTTCATGTATAATGATCAACTCGATACTCCCTAGCCCCCAACAGCCTTTTTTTTCATAACACTTTAACCAGAGTGACGGGAGAGCGGCATTTCAGAAAACGTGCTTATCTCGGCGAGAAAAAGCGATTTCGGCAATAAAATTTAAAACGCGTGTAAAACATAAACCAAACGATGAAATTGGTTATTTCTTCATGTATAATGATCAACTCGATACTCCCTAGCCCCCAACAGCCTTTTTTTTCATAACACTTTAACCAGAGTGACGGGAGAGCGGCATTTCAGAAAACGTGCTTATCTCGGCGAGAAAAAGCGATTTCGGCAATAAAATTTAAAACGCGTGTAAAACATAAACCAAACGATGAAATTGGTTATTTCTTCATGTATAATGATCAACTCGATACTCCCTAGCCCCCAACAGCCTTTTTTTTCATAACACTTTAACCAGAGTGACGGGAGAGCGGCATTTCAGAAAACGTGCTTATCTCGGCGAGAAAAAGCGATTTCGGCAATAAAATTTAAAACGCGTGTAAAACATAAACCAAACGATGAAATTGGTTATTTCTTCATGTATAATGATCAACTCGATACTCCCTAGCCCCCAACAGCCTTTTTTTTCATAACACTTTAACCAGAGTGACGGGAGAGCGGCATTTCAGAAAACGTGCTTATCTCGGCGAGAAAAAGCGATTTCGGCAATAAAATTTAAAACGCGTGTAAAACATAAACCAAACGATGAAATTGGTTATTTCTTCATGTATAATGATCAACTCGATACTCCCTAGCCCCCAACAGCCTTTTTTTTCATAACACTTTAACCAGAGTGACGGGAGAGCGGCATTTCAGAAAACGTGCTTATCTCGGCGAGAAAAAGCGATTTCGGCAATAAAATTTAAAACGCGTGTAAAACATAAACCAAACGATGAAATTGGTTATTTCTTCATGTATAATGATCAACTCGATACTCCCTAGCCCCCAACAGCCTTTTTTTTCATAACACTTTAACCAGAGTGACGGGAGAGCGGCATTTCAGAAAACGTGCTTATCTCGGCGAGAAAAAGCGATTTCGGCAATAAAATTTAAAACGCGTGTAAAACATAAACCAAACGATGAAATTGGTTATTTCTTCATGTATAATGATCAACTCGATACTCCCTAGCCCCCAACAGCCTTTTTTTTTCATAACACTTTAACCAGAGTGACGGGAGAGCGGCATTTCAGAAAACGTGCTTATCTCGGCGAGAAAAAGCGATTTCGGCAATAAAATTTAAAACGCGTGTAAAACATAAAGCAAACGATGAAATTGGTTATTTCTT
Source organism: Syngnathus leptorhynchus (assembly GCF_054491065.1). Classification (NCBI taxonomy): domain Eukaryota; kingdom Metazoa; phylum Chordata; class Actinopteri; order Syngnathiformes; family Syngnathidae; genus Syngnathus; species Syngnathus leptorhynchus. Next base: position 42,515 of record NW_028232264.1, on the reverse strand, counting down.
CATGTATAATGATCAACTCGATACTCCCTAGCCCCCAACAGCCTTTTTTTTCATAACACTTTAACCAGAGTGACGGGAGAGCGGCATTTCAGAAAACGTGCTTATCTCGGCGAGAAAAAGCGATTTCGGCAATAAAATTTAAAACGCGTGTAAAACATAAACCAAACGATGAAATTGGTTATTTCTTCATGTATAATGATCAACTCGATACTCCCTAGCCCCCAACAGCCTTTTTTTTCATAACACTTTAACCAGAGTGACGGGAGAGCGGCATTTCAGAAAACGTGCTTATCTCGGCGAGAAAAGCGATTTCGGCAATAAAATTTAAAACGCGTGTAAAACATAAACCAAACGATGAAATCGGTTATTTCTTCATGTATAATGATCAACTCGATACTCCCTAGCCCCCCAACAGCCTTTTTTTCATAACACTTTAACCAGAGTGACGGGAGAGCGGCATTTCAGAAAACGTGCTTATCTCGGCGAGAAAAAGCGATTTCGGCAATAAAATTTAAAACGCGTGTAAAACATAAACCAAACGATGAAATTGGTTATTTCTTCATGTATAATGATCAACTCGATACTCCCTAGCCCCCAACAGCCTTTTTTTTCATAACACTTTAACCAGAGTGACGGGAGAGCGGCATTTCAGAAAACGTGCTTATCTCGGCGAGAAAAAGCGATTTCGGCAATAAAATTTAAAACGCGTGTAAAACATAAACCAAACGATGAAATTGGTTATTTCTTCATGTATAATGATCAACTCGATACTCCCTAGCCCCCAACAGCCTTTTTTTTCATAACACTTTAACCAGAGTGACGGGAGAGCGGCATTTCAGAAAACGTGCTTATCTCGGCGAGAAAAAGCGATTTCGGCAATAAAATTTAAAACGCGTGTAAAACATAAACCAAACGATGAAATTGGTTATTTGTTCATGTATAATGATCAACTCGATACTCCCTAGCCCCCAACAGCCTTTTTTTTCATAACACTTTAACCAGAGTGACGGGAGAGCGGCATTTCAGAAAACGTGCTTATCTCGGCGAGAAAAAGCGATTTCGGCAATAAAATTTAAAACGCGTGTAAAACATAAACCAAACGATGAAATTGGTTATTTCTTCATGTATAATGATCAACTCGATACTCCCTAGCCCCCAACAGCCTTTTTTTTCATAACACTTTAACCAGAGTGACGGGAGAGCGGCATTTCAGAAAACGTGCTTATCTCGGCGAGAAAAAGCGATTTCGGCAATAAAATTTAAAACGCGTGTAAAGCATAAACCAAACGATGAAATTGGTTATTTCTTCATGTATAATGATCAACTCGATACTCCCTAGCCATCAACAGCCTTTTTTTTCATAACACTTTAACCAGAGTGACGGGAGAGCGGCATTTCAGAAAACGTGCTTATCTCGGCGAGAAAAAGCGATTTCGGCAATAAAATTTAAAACGCGTGTAAAACATAAACCAAACGATGAAATTGGTTATTTCTTCATGTATAATGTTCAACCCGATACTCCCTAGCCCCCAACAGCCTTTCTTTTCATAACACTTTAACCAGAGTGACGGGAGAGCGGCATTTCAGAAAACGTGCTTATCTCGGCGAGAAAAAGCGATTTCGGCAATAAAATTTAAAACGCGTGTAAAACATAAACCAAACGATGAAATTGGTTATTTCTTCATGTATAATGATCAACTCGATACTCCCTAGCCCCCAACAGCCTTTTTTTTCATAACACTTTAACCAGAGTGACGGGAGAGCGGCATTTCAGAAAACGTGCTTATCTCGGCGAGAAAAAGCGATTTCGGCAATAAAATTTAAAACGCGTGTAAAACATAAACCAAACGATGAAATTGGTTATTTCTTCATGTATAATGATCAACTCGATACTCCCTAGCCCCCAACAGCCTTTTTTTTCATAACACTTTAACCAGAGTGACGGGAGAGCGGCATTTCAGAAAACGTGCTTATCTCGGCGAGAAAAAGCGATTTCGGCAATAAAATTTAAAACGCGTGTAAAACATAAACCAAACGATGAAATTGGTAATTTCTTCATGTATAATGATCAACTCGATACTCCCTAGCCCCAAACAGCCTTTTTTTTCATAACACTTTAACCAGAGTGACGGGAGAGCGGCATTTCAGAAAACGTGCTTATCTCGGCGAGAAAAAGCGATTTCGGCAATAAAATTTAAAACGCGTGTAAAACATAAACCAAACGATGAAATTGGTTATTTCTTCATGTATAATGATCAACTCGATACTCCCTAGCCCCCAACAGCCTTTTTTTTCATAACACTTTAACCAGAGTGACGGGAGAGCGGCATTTCAGAAAACGTGCTTATCTCGGCGAGAAAAAGCGATTTCGGCAATAAAATTTAAAACGCGTGTAAAACATAAACCAAACGATGAAATTGGTTATTTCTTCATGTATAATGATCAACTCGATACTCCCTAGCCCCCAACAGCCTTTTTTTTCATAACACTTTAACCAGAGTGACGGGAGAGCGGCATTTCAGAAAACGTGCTTATCTCGGCGAGAAAAAGCGATTTCGGCAATAAAATTTAAAACGCGTGTAAAACATAAACCAAACGATGAAATTGGTTATTTCTTCATGTATAATGATCAACTCGATACTCCCTAGCCCCCAACAGCCTTTTTTTTCATAACACTTTAACCAGAGTGACGGGAGAGCGGCATTTCAGAAAACGTGCTTATCTCGGCGAGAAAAAGCGATTTCGGCAATAAAATTTAAAACGCGTGTAAAACATAAACCAAACGATGAAATTGGTTATTTCTTCATGTATAATGTTCAACTCGATACTCCCTAGCCCCCAATAGCCTTTTTTTTCATAACACTTTAACCAGAGTGACGGGAGAGCGGCATTTCAGAAAACGTGCTTATCTCGGCGAGAAAAAGCGATTTTGGCAATAACATTTAAAACGCGTGTAAAACATAAACCAAACGATGAAATTGGTTATTTCTTCATGTATAATGATCAACTCGATACTCCCTAGCCCCCAACAGCCTTTTTTTTCATAACACTTTAACCAGAGTGACGGGAGAGCGGCATTTCAGAAAACGTGCTTATCTCGGCGAGAAAAAGCGATTTCGGCAATAAAATTTAAAACGCGTGTAAAACATAAACCAAACGATGAAATTGGTTATTTCTTCATGTATAATGATCAACTCGATACTCCCTAGCCCCCAACAGCCTTTTTTTTCATAACACTTTAACCAGAGTGACGGGAGAGCGGCATTTCAGAAAACGTGCTTATCTCGGCGAGAAAAAGCGATTTCGGCAATAAAATTTAAAACGCGTGTAAAACATAAACCAAACGATGAAATTGGTTATTTCTTCATGTATAATGATCAACTCGATACTCCCTAGCCCCCAACAGCCTTTTTTTTCATAACACTTTAACCAGAGTGACGGGAGAGCGGCATTTCAGAAAACGTGCTTATCTCGGCGAGAAAAAGCGATTTCGGCAATAAAATTTAAAACGCGTGTAAAACATGAACCAAACGATGAAATTGGTTATTTCTTCATGTATAATGATCAACTCGATACTCCCTAGCCCCCAACAGCCTTTTTTTCATAACACTTTAACCAGAGTGACGGGAGAGCGGCATTTCAGAAAACGTGCTTATCTCGGCGAGAAAAAGCGATTTCGGCAATAAAATTTAAAACGCGTGTAAAACATAAACCAAACGATGAAATTGGTTATTTCTTCAAGTATAATGATCAACTCGATACTCCCTAGCCCCCAACAGCCTTTTTTTTCATAACACTTTAACCAGAGTGACGGGAGAGCGGCATTTCAGAAAACGTGCTTATCTCGGCGAGAAAAAGCGATTTCGGCAATAAAATTTAAAACGCGTGTAAAACATAAACCAAACGATGAAATTGGTTATTTCTTCATGTATAATGATCAAGTCGATACTCCCTAGCCCCCAACAGCCTTTTTTTTCATAACACTTCAACCAGAGTGACGGGAGAGCGGCATTTCAGAAAACGTGCTTATCTCGGCGAGAAAAAGCGATTTCGGCAATAAAATTTAAAACGCGTGTAAAACATAAACCAAACGATGAAATTGGTTATTTCTTCATGTATAATGATCAACTCGATACTCCCTAGCCCCCAACAGCCTTTTTTTTTCATAACACTTTAACCAGAGTGACGGGAGAGCGTCATTTCAGAAAACGTGCTTATCTCGGCGAGAAAAAGCGATTTCGGCAATAAAATTTAAAACGCGTGTAAAACATAAACCAAACGATGAAATTGGTTATTTCTTCATGTATAATGATCAACTCGAGTCGAGCTCCAGGGAGAAAGGCTGATTTTTCGCTTTTTGAGGCCGACCGACGAACCGGCGCGGGGCGGACTCAAAAGCCCGCAGAGCCGTAGGCACTTAGAAAAGTTTCGCCTTTGGCTGTGAGCTCCAGGGGAGAGGCTGGTTTTGCGTTATTTTAGGCCGGCTGGAGAACCGGCGCGGGTCGGACGCACAATCCCCGCAGAGCCGTGGGCACTTAGAAAATTTTTGCCAAGTTGGCTCTGAGCGCCTGGTACCTAATATGGAAGTATAGAGGCCGACTTTCGGGCAAGATCACGCCGCGTTAGGCTTCCAGGACCCCGGCTAAGCAATTTTACCGGGCCGCCCGGTTCTTTTTTTGAACCAGCCCGGTTCTTTTTACACTTCCAGCTGGAGCTCAGCAGCGGCTTTTTGCGCAAGATCACGCCGGGTTAGGCTTCCAGGACCTCGGCTAAGCAATTCTACCGGGCCGCCCGGTTCTTTTTTTGAACCAGCCCGGTTCTTTTTACACTTCCAGCTGGAGCTCACGAGCGGCTTTTTGGACAAGATCACGCCGTGTTAGGCTTCCAGAGCCCCGGCTAAGCAATTTTACCGGCCCGCCCGGTTCTTTTTTTTAACCAGCCCGGTTCTTTTTACACTTCCAGCTGGAGCTCAGCAGCGGGTTTTTGGACAAGATCACGCCGTGTTAGGCTTCCAGAGCCCCGGCTAAGCAATTTTACAGGGTCGCCCGGTTCTTTTTTTTAACCAGCCCGGTTTTTTTTACACTTCCAGCTGGAGCTCAGCAGCGGCTTTTTGCACAGTATCACGCCGGGTTAGGCTTCCAGAGCCCCGGCTAAGCAATTTTACCGGGCCGCCCGGTTCTTTTTTTTAACCAGCCCGGTTCTTTTTACACTTCCAGCTGGAGCTCAGCAGCGGCTTTTTGGACAAGATCACGCCGTGTTAGGCTTCCAGAGCCCCGGCTAAGCAATTTTACCGGGTCGCCCGGTTCTTTTTTTAACCAGCCCGGTTCTTTTTACACTTCCAGCTGGAGCTCAGCATCGTGTAAAACATAAACCAAACGATGAAATTGGTTATTTCTTCATGTATAATGATCAACTCGATACTCCCTAGCCCCCAACAGCCTTTTTTTTTCATAACACTTTAACCAGAGTGACGGGAGAGCGGCATTTCAGAAAACGTGCTTATCTCGGCGAGAAAAAGCGATTTCGGCAATAAAATTTAAAACGCGTGTAAAACATAAACCAAACGATGAAATTGGTTATTTCTTCATGTATAATGATCAACTCGATACTCCCTAGCCCCCAACAGCCTTTTTTTTCACAACACTTTAACCAGAGTGACGGGAGAGCGGCATTTCAGAAAACGTGCTTATCTCGGCGAGAAAAAGCGATTTCGGCCATAAAATTTAAAACGCGTGTAAAACATAAACCAAACGATGAAATTGGTTATTTCTTCATGTATAATGATCAACTCGATACTCCCTAGCCCCCAACAGCCTTTTTTTTCATAACACTTTAACCAGAGTGACGGGAGAGCGGCATTTCAGAAAACGTGCTTATCTCGGCGAGAAAAAGCGATTTCGGCAATAAAATTTAAAACGCGTGTAAAACATAAACCAAACGATGAAATTGGTTATTTCTTATTGTATAATGATCAACTCGATACTCCCTAGCCCCCAACAGCCTTTTTTTTCATAACACTTTAACCAGAGTGACGGGAGAGCGGCATTTCAGAAAACGTGCTTATCTCGGCGAGAAAAAGCGATTTCGGCAATAAAATTTAAAACGCGTGTAAAACATAAACCAAACGATGAAATTGGTTATTTCTTCATGTATAATGATCAACTCGATACTCCCTAGCCCCCAACAGCCTTTTTTTTCATAACACTTTAACCAGAGTGACGGGAGAGCGGCATTTCAGAAAACGTGCTTATCTCGGCGAGAAAAAGCGATTTCGGCAATAAAATTTAAAACGCGTGTAAAACATAAACCAAACGATGAAATTGGTTATTTCTTCATGTATAATGATCAACTCGATACTCCCTAGCCCCCAACAGCCTTTTTTTTCATAACACTTTAACCAGAGTGACGGGAGAGCGGCATTTCAGAAAACGTGCTTATCTCGGCGAGAAAAAGCGATTTCGGCAATAAAATTTAAAACGCGTGTAAAACATAAACCAAACGATGAAATTGGTTATTTCTTCATGTATAATGATCAACTCGATACTCCCTAGCCCCCAACAGCCTTTTTTTTCATAACACTTTAACCAGAGTGACGGGAGAGCGGCATTTCAGAAAACGTGCTTATCTCGGCGAGAAAAAGCGATTTCGGCAATAAAATTTAAAATGCGTGTAAAACATAAACCAAACGATGAAATTGGTTATTTCTTCATGTATAATGATCAACTCGATACTCCCTAGCCCCCAACAGCCTTTTTTTTCATAACACTTTAACCAGAGTGACGGGAGAGCGGCATTTCAGAAAACGTGCTTATCTCGGCGAGAAAAAGCGATTTCGGCAATAAAATTTAAAACGCGTGTAAAACATAAACCAAACGATGAAATTGGTTATTTCTTCATGTATAATGATCAACTCGATACTCCCTAGCCCCCAACAGCCTTTTTTTTCATAACACTTTAACCAGAGTGACGGGAGAGCGGCATTTCAGAAAACGTGCTTATCTCGGCGAGAAAAAGCGATTTCGGCAATAAAATTTAAAACGCGTGTAAAACATAAACCAAACGATGAAATTGGTTATTTCTTCATGTATAATGATCAACTCGATACTCCCTAGCCCCCAACAGCCTTTTTTTTCATAACACTTTAACCAGAGTGACGGGAGAGCGGCATTTCAGAAAACGTGCTTATCTCGGCGAGAAAAAGCGATTTCGGCAATAAAATTTAAAACGCGTGTAAAACATAAACCAAACGATGAAATTGGTTATTTCTTCATGTATAATGATTAACTCGATACTCCCTAGCCCCCAACAGCCTTTTTTTTCATAACACTTTAACCAGAGTGACGGGAGAGCGGCATTTCAGAAAACGTGCTTATCTCGGCGAGAAAAAGCGATTTCGGCAATAAAATTTAAAACGCGTGTAAAACATAAACCAAACGATGAAATTGGTTATTTCTTCATGTATAATGATCAACTCGATACTCCCTAGCCCCCAACAGCCTTTTTTTTCATAACACTTTAACCAGAGTGACGGGAGAGCGGCATTTCAGAAAACGTGCTTATCTCGGCGAGAAAAAGCGATTTCGGCAATAAAATTTAAAACGCGTGTAAAACATAAACCAAACGATGAAATTGGTTATTTCTTCATGTATAATGTTCAACTCGATACTCCCTAGCCCCCAATAGCCTTTTTTTTCATAACACTTTAACCAGAGTGACGGGAGAGCGGCATTTCAGAAAACGTGCTTATCTCGGCGAGAAAAAGCGATTTCGGCAATAACATTTAAAACGCGTGTAAAACATAAACCAAACGATGAAATTGGTTATTTCTTCATGTATAATGATCAACTCGATACTCCCTAGCCCCCAACAGCCTTTTTTTTCATAACACTTTAACCAGAGTGACGGGAGAGCGGCATTTCAGAAAACGTGCTTATCTCGGCGAGAAAAAGCAATTTCGGCAATAAAATTTAAAACGCGTGTAAAACATAAACCAAACGATGAAATTGGTTATTTCTTCATGTATAATGATCAACTCGATACTCCCTAGCCCCCAACAGCCTTTTTTTTCATAACACTTTAACCAGAGTGACGGGAGAGCGGCATTTCAGAAAACGTGCTTATCTCGGCGAGAAAAAACGATTTCGGCAATAAAATTTAAAACGCGTGTAAAACATAAACCAAACGATGAAATTGGTTATTTCTTCATGTATAATGATCAACTCGATACTCCCTAGCCCCCAACAGCCTTTTTTTTCATAACACTTTAACCAGAGTGACGGGAGAGCGGCATTTCAGAAAACGTGCTTATCTCGGCGAGAAAAAGCGATTTCGGCAATAAAATTTAAAACGCGTGTAAAACATAAACCAAACGATGAAATTGGTTATTTCTTCATGTATAATGATCAACTCGATACTCCCTAGCCCCCAACAGCCTTTTTTTTCATAACACTTTAACCAGAGTGACGGGAGAGCGGCATTTCAGAAAACGTGCTTATCTCGGCGAGAAAAAGCGATTTCGGCAATAAAATTTAAAACGCGTGTAAAACATAAACCAAACGATGAAATTGGTTATTTCTTCAAGTATAATGATCAACTCGATACTCCCTAGCCCCCAACAGCCTTTTTTTTCATAACACTTTAACCAGAGTGACGGGAGAGCGGCATTTCAGAAAACGTGCTTATCTCGGCGAGAAAAAGCGATTTCGGCAATAAAATTTAAAACGCGTGTAAAACATAAACCAAACGATGAAATTGGTTATTTCTTCATGTATAATGATCAACTCGATACTCCCTAGCCCCCAACAGCCTTTTTTTTCATAACACTTCAACCAGAGTGACGGGAGAGCGGCATTTCAGAAAACGTGCTTATCTCGGCGAGAAAAAGCGATTTCGGCAATAAAATTTAAAACGCGTGTAAAACATAAACCAAACGATGAAATTGGTTATTTCTTCATGTATAATGATCAACTCGATACTCCCTAGCCCCCAACAGCCTTTTTTTTCATAACACTTTAACCAGAGTGACGGGAGAGCGGCATTTCAGAAAACGTGCTTATCTCGGCGAGAAAAAGCGATTTCGGCAATAAAATTTAAAACGCGTGTAAAACATAAACCAAACGATGAAATTGGTTATTTCTTCATGTATAATGATCAACTCGATACTCCCTAGCCCCCAACAGCCTTTTTTTTCATAACACTTTAACCAGAGTGACGGGAGAGCGGCATTTCAGAAAACGTGCTTATCTCGGCGAGAAAAAGCGATTTCGGCAATAAAATTTAAAACGCGTGTAAAACATAAACCAAACGATGAAATTGGTTATTTCTTCATGTATAATGATCAACTCGATACTCCCTCGCCCCCAACAGCCTTTTTTTTCATAACACTTTAACCAGAGTGACGGGAGAGCGGCATTTCAGAAAACGTGCTTATCTCGGCGAGAAAAAGCGATTTCGGCAATAAAATTTAAAACGCGTGTAAAACATAAACCAAACGATGAAATTGGTTATTTCTTCATGTATAATGATCAACTCGATACTCCCTAGCCCCCAACAGCCTTTTTTTTCATAACACTTTAACCAGAGTGACGGGAGAGCGGCATTTCAGAAAACGTGCTTATCTCGGCGAGAAAAAGCGATTTCGGCAATAAAATTTAAAACGCGTGTAAAACATAAACCAAACGATGAAATTGGTTATTTCTTCATGTATAATGATCAACTCGATACTCCCTAGCCCCCAACAGCCTTTTTTTTCATAACACTTTAACCAGAGTGACGGGAGAGCGGCATTTCAGAAAACGTGCTTATCTCGGCGAGAAAAAGCGATTTCGGCAATAAAATTTAAAACGCGTGTTAAACATAAACCAAACGATGAAATTGGTTATTTCTTCATGTATAATGATCAACTCGATACTCCCTAGCCCCCAACAGCCTTTTTTTTCATAACACTTTAACCAGAGTGACGGGAGAGCGGCATTTCAGAAAACGTGCTTATCTCGGCGAGAAAAAGCGATTTCGGCAATAAAATTTAAAACGCGTGTAAAACATAAACCAAACGATGAAATTGGTTATTTCTTCATGTATAATGATCAACTCGATACTCCCTAGCCCCCAACAGCCTTTTTTTTCATAACACTTTAACCAGAGTGACGGGAGAGCGGCATTTCAGAAAACGTGCTTATCTCGGCGAGAAAAAGCGATTTCGGCAATAAAATTTAAAACGCGTGTAAAACATAAACCAAACGATGAAATCGGTTATTTCTTCATGTATAATGATCAACTCGATACTCCCTAGCCCCCAACAGCCTTTTTTTTCATAACACTTTAACCAGAGTGACGGGAGAGCGGCATTTCAGAAAACGTGCTTATCTCGGCGAGAAAAAGCGATTTCGGCAATAAAATTTAAAACGCGTGTAAAACATAAACCAAACGATGAAATTGGTTATTTCTTCATGTATAATGATCAACTCGATACTCCCTAGCCCCCAACAGCCTTTTTTTTCATAACACTTTAACCAGAGTGACGGGAGAGCGGCATTTCAGAAAACGTGCTTATCTCGGCGAGAAAAAGCGATTTCGGCAATAAAATTTAAAACGCGTGTAAAACATAAACCAAACGATGAAATTGGTTATTTCTTCATGTATAATGATCAACTCGATACTCCCTAGCCCCCAACAGCCTTTTTTTTCATAACACTTTAACCAGAGTGACGGGAGAGCGGCATTTCAGAAAACGTGCTTATCTCGGCGAGAAAAAGCGATTTCGGCAATAAAATTTAAAACGCGTGTAAAACATAAACCAAACGATGAAATTGGTTATTTCTTCATGTATAATGTTCAACTCGATACTCCCTAGCCCCCAATAGCCTTTTTTTTCATAACACTTTAACCAGAGTGACGGGAGAGCGGCATTTCAGAAAACGTGCTTATCTCGGCGAGAAAAAGCGATTTTGGCAATAACATTTAAAACGCGTGTAAAACATAAACCAAACGATGAAATTGGTTATTTCTTCATGTATAATGATCAACTCGATACTCCCTAGCCCCCAACAGCCTTTTTTTTCATAACACTTTAACCAGAGTGACGGGAGAGCGTCATTTCAGAAAACGTGCTTATCTCGGCGAGAAAAAGCGATTTCGGCAATAAAATTTAAAACGCGTGTAAAACATAAACCAAACGATGAAATTGGTTATTTCTTCATGTATAATGATCAACTCGAGTCGAGCTCCAGGGAGAAAGGCTGATTTTTCGCTTTTTGAGGCCGACCGACGAACCGGCGCGGGGCGGACTCAAAAGCCCGCAGAGCCGTAGGCACTTAGAAAAGTTTCGCCTTTGGCTGTGAGCTCCAGGGGAGAGGCTGGTTTTGCGTTATTTTAGGCCGGCTGGAGAACCGGCGCGGGTCGGACGCACAATCCCCGCAGAGCCGTGGGCACTTAGAAAATTTTTGCCAAGTTGGCTCTGAGCGCCTGGTACCTAATATGGAAGTATAGAGGCCGACTTTCGGGCAAGATCACGCCGCGTTAGGCTTCCAGGACCCCGGCTAAGCAATTTTACCGGGCCGCCCGGTTCTTTTTTTGAACCAGCCCGGTTCTTTTTACACTTCCAGCTGGAGCTCAGCAGCGGCTTTTTGCGCAAGATCACGCCGGGTTAGGCTTCCAGGACCTCGGCTAAGCAATTCTACCGGGCCGCCCGGTTCTTTTTTTGAACCAGCCCGGTTCTTTTTACACTTCCAGCTGGAGCTCACGAGCGGCTTTTTGGACAAGATCACGCCGTGTTAGGCTTCCAGAGCCCCGGCTAAGCAATTTTACCGGCCCGCCCGGTTCTTTTTTTTAACCAGCCCGGTTCTTTTTACACTTCCAGCTGGAGCTCAGCAGCGGGTTTTTGGACAAGATCACGCCGTGTTAGGCTTCCAGAGCCCCGGCTAAGCAATTTTACAGGGTCGCCCGGTTCTTTTTTTTAACCAGCCCGGTTTTTTTTACACTTCCAGCTGGAGCTCAGCAGCGGCTTTTTGCACAGTATCACGCCGGGTTAGGCTTCCAGAGCCCCGGCTAAGCAATTTTACCGGGCCGCCCGGTTCTTTTTTTTAACCAGCCCGGTTCTTTTTACACTTCCAGCTGGAGCTCAGCAGCGGCTTTTTGGACAAGATCACGCCGTGTTAGGCTTCCAGAGCCCCGGCTAAGCAATTTTACCGGGTCGCCCGGTTCTTTTTTTAACCAGCCCGGTTCTTTTTACACTTCCAGCTGGAGCTCAGCATCGTGTAAAACATAAACCAAACGATGAAATTGGTTATTTCTTCATGTATAATGATCAACTCGATACTCCCTAGCCCCCAACAGCCTTTTTTTTTCATAACACTTTAACCAGAGTGACGGGAGAGCGGCATTTCAGAAAACGTGCTTATCTCGGCGAGAAAAAGCGATTTCGGCAATAAAATTTAAAACGCGTGTAAAACATAAACCAAACGATGAAATTGGTTATTTCTTCATGTATAATGATCAACTCGATACTCCCTAGCCCCCAACAGCCTTTTTTTTCACAACACTTTAACCAGAGTGACGGGAGAGCGGCATTTCAGAAAACGTGCTTATCTCGGCGAGAAAAAGCGATTTCGGCAATAAAATTTAAAACGCGTGTAAAACATAAACCAAACGATGAAATTGGTTATTTCTTCATGTATAATGATCAACTCGATACTCCCTAGCCCCCAACAGCCTTTTTTTTCATAACACTTTAACCAGAGTGACGGGAGAGCGGCATTTCAGAAAACGTGCTTATCTCGGCGAGAAAAAGCGATTTCGGCAATAAAATTTAAAACGCGTGTAAAACATAAACCAAACGATGAAATTGGTTATTTCTTCATGTATAATGATCAACTCGATACTCCCTAGCCCCCAACAGCCTTTTTTTTCATAACACTTTAACCAGAGTGACGGGAGAGCGGCATTTCAGAAAACGTGCTTATCTCGGCGAGAAAAAGCGATTTCGGCAATAAAATTTAAAACGCGTGTAAAACATAAACCAAACGATGAAATTGGTTATTTCTTCATGTATAATGATCAACTCGATACTCCCTAGCCCCCAACAGCCTTTTTTTTTCATAACACTTTAACCAGAGTGACGGGAGAGCGGCATTTCAGAAAACGTGCTTATCTCGGCGAGAAAAAGCGATTTCGGCAATAAAATTTAAAACGCGTGTAAAACATAAACCAAACAATGAAATTGGTTATTTCTTCATGTATAATGATCAACTCGATACTCCCTAGCCCCCAACAGCCTTTTTTTTCACAACACTTTAACCAGAGTGACGGGAGAGCGGCATTTCAGAAAACGTGCTTATCTCGGCGAGAAAAAGCGATTTCGGCAATAAAATTTAAAACGCGTGTAAAACATAAACCAAACGATGAAATTGGTTATTTCTTCATGTATAATGATCAACTCGATACTCCCTAGCCCCCAACAGCCTTTTTTTTTCATAACACTTTAACCAGAGTGACGGGAGAGCGGCATTTCAGAAAACGTGCTTATCTCGGCGAGAAAAAGCGATTTCGGCAATAAAATTTAAAACGCGTGTAAAACATAAACCAAACGATGAAATTGGTTATTTCTTCATGTATAATGATCAACTCGATACTCCCTAGCCCCCAACAGCCTTTTTTTTCATAACACTTTAACCAGAGTGACGGGAGAGCGGCATTTCAGAAAACGTGCTTATCTCGGCGAGAAAAAGCGATTTCGGCAATAAAATTTAAAACGCGTGTAAAACATAAACCAAACGATGAAATTGGTTATTTCTTCATGTATAATGATCAACTCGATACTCCCTAGCCCCCAACAGCCTTTTTTTTCATAACACTTTAACCAGAGTGACGGGAGAGCGGCATTTCAGAAAACGTGCTTATCTCGGCGAGAAAAAGCGATTTCGGCAATAAAATTTAAAACGCGTGTAAAACATAAACCAAACGATGAAATTGGTTATTTCTTCATGTATAATGATCAACTCGATACTCCCTAGCCCCCAACAGCCTCTTTTTTCATAACACTTTAACCAGAGTGACGGGAGAGCGGCATTTCAGAAAACGTGCTTATCTCGGCGAGAAAAAGCGATTTCGGCAATAAAATTTAAAACGCGTGTAAAACATAAACCAAACGATGAAATTGGTTATTTCTTCATGTATAATGATCAACTCGATACTCCCTAGCCCCCGACAGCCTTTTTTTTCATAACACTTTAACCAGAGTGACGGGAGAGCGGCATTTCAGAAAACGTGCTTATCTCGGCGAGAAAAAGCGATTTCGGCAATAAAATTTAAAACGCGTGTAAAACATAAACCAAACGATGAAATTGGTTATTTCTTCATGTATAATGATCAACTCGATACTCCCTAGCCCCCAACAGCCTTTTTTTTCATAACACTTTAACCAGAGTGACGGGAGAGCGGCATTTCAGAAAACGTGCTTATCTCGGCGAGAAAAAGCGATTTCGGCAATAAAATTTAAAACGCGTGTAAAACATAAACCAAACGATGAAATTGGTTATTTCTTCATGTATAATGATCAACTCGATACTCCCTAGCCCCCAACAGCCTTTTTTTTCATAACACTTTAACCAGAGTGACGGGAGATTGGCATTTCAGAAAACGTGCTTATCTCGGCGAGAAAAAGCGATTTCGGCAATAAAATTTAAAACGCGTGTAAAACATAAACCAAACGATGAAATTGGTTATTTCTTCATGTATAATGATCAACTCGATACTCCCTAGCCCCCAACAGCCTTTTTTTTCATAACACTTTAACCAGAGTGACGGGAGAGCGGCATTTCAGAAAACGTGCTTATCTCGGCGAGAAAAAGCGATTTCGGCAATAAAATTTAAAACGCGTGTAAAACATAAACCAAACGATGAAATTGGTTATTTCTTCATGTATAATGATCAACTCGATACTCCCTAGCCCCCAACAGCCTTTTTTTTCATAACACTTTAACCAGAGTGACGGGAGAGCGGCATTTCAGAAAACGTGCTTATCTCGGCGAGAAAAAGCGATTTCGGCAATAAAATTTAAAACGCGTGTAAAACATAAACCAAACGATGAAATTGGTTATTTCTTCATGTATAATGATCAACTCGATACTCCCTAGCCCCCAACAGCCTTTTTTTTCATAACACTTTAACCAGAGTGACGGGAGAGCGGCATTTCAGAAAACGTGCTTATCTCGGCGAGAAAAAGCGATTTCGGCAATAAAATTTAAAACGCGTGTAAAACATAAACCAAACGATGAAATTGGTAATTTCTTCATGTATAATGATCAACTCGATACTCCCTAACCCCCAACAGCCTTTTTTTTCATAACACTTTAACCAGAGTGACGGGAGAGCGGCATTTCAGAAAACGTGCTTATCTCGGCGAGAAAAAGCGATTTCGGCAATAAAATTTAAAACGCGTGTAAAACATAAACGAAACGATGAAATTGGTTATTTCTTCATGTATAATGATCAACTCGATACTCCCTAGCCCCCAACAGCCTTTTTTTTCATAACACTTTAACCAGAGTGACGGGAGAGCGGCATTTCAGAAAACGTGCTTATCTCGGCGAGAAAAAGCGATTTCGGCAATAAAATTTAAAACGCGTGTAAAACATAAACCAAACGATGAAATTGGTTATTTCTTCATGTATAATGATCAACTCGATACTCCCTAGCCCCCAACAGCCTTTTTTTTCATAACACTTTAACCAGAGTGACGGGAGAGCGGCATTTCAGAAAACGTGCTTATCTCGGCGAGAAAAAGCGATTTCGGCAATAAAATTTAAAACGCGTGTAAAACATAAACCAAACGATGAAATTGGTTATTTCTTCATGTATAATGATCAACTCGATACTCCCTAGCCCCCAACAGCCTTTTTTTTCATAACACTTTAACCAGAGTGACGGGAGAGCGGCATTTCAGAAAACGTGCTTATCTCGGCGAGAAAAAGCGATTTCGGCAATAACATTTAAAACGCGTGTAAAACATAAACCAAACGATGAAATTGGTTATTTCTTCATGTATAATGATCAACTCGATACTCCCTAGCCCCCAACAGCCTTTTTTTTCATAACACTTTAACCAGAGTGACGGGAGAGCGGCATTTCAGAAAACGTGCTTATCTCGGCGAGAAAAAGCGATTTCGGCAATAAAATTTAAAACGCGTGTAAAACATAAACCAAACGATGAAATTGGTTATTTCTTCATGTATAATGATCAACTCGATACTCCCTCGCCCCCAACAGCCTTTTTTTTCATAACACTTTAACCAGAGTGACGGGAGAGCGGCATTTCAGAAAACGTGCTTATCTCGGCGAGAAAAAGCGATTTCGGCAATAAAATTTAAAACGCGTGTAAAACATAAACCAAACGATGAAATTGGTTATTTCTTCATGTATAATGATCAACTCGATACTCCCTAGCCCCCAACAGCCTTTTTTTTCATAACACTTTAACCAGAGTGACGGGAGAGCGGCATTTCAGAAAACGTGCTTATCTCGGCGAGAAAAAGCGATTTCGGCAATAAAATTTAAAACGCGTGTAAAACATAAACCAAACGATGAAATTGGTTATTTCTTCATGTATAATGATCAACTCGATACTCCCTAGCCCCCAACAGCCTTTTTTTTCATAACACTTTAACCAGAGTGACGGGAGAGCGGCATTTCAGAAAACGTGCTTATCTCGGCGAGAAAAAGCGATTTCGGCAATAAAATTTAAAACGCGTGTTAAACATAAACCAAACGATGAAATTGGTTATTTCTTCATGTATAATGATCAACTCGATACTCCCTAGCCCCCAACAGCCTTTTTTTTCATAACACTTTAACCAGAGTGACGGGAGAGCGGCATTTCAGAAAACGTGCTTATCTCGGCGAGAAAAAGCGATTTCGGCAATAAAATTTAAAACGCGTGTAAAACATAAACCAAACGATGAAATTGGTTATTTCTTCATGTATAATGATCAACTCGATACTCCCTAGCCCCCAACAGCCTTTTTTTTCATAACACTTTAACCAGAGTGACGGGAGAGCGGCATTTCAGAAAACGTGCTTATCTCGGCGAGAAAAAGCGATTTCGGCAATAAAATTTAAAACGCGTGTAAAACATAAACCAAACGATGAAATCGGTTATTTCTTCATGTATAATGATCAACTCGATACTCCCTAGCCCCCAACAGCCTTTTTTTTCATAACACTTTAACCAGAGTGACGGGAGAGCGGCATTTCAGAAAACGTGCTTATCTCGGCGAGAAAAAGCGATTTCGGCAATAAAATTTAAAACGCGTGTAAAACATAAACCAAACGATGAAATTGGTTATTTCTTCATGTATAATGATCAACTCGATACTCCCTAGCCCCCAACAGCCTTTTTTTTCATAACACTTTAACCAGAGTGACGGGAGAGCGGCATTTCAGAAAACGTGCTTATCTCGGCGAGAAAAAGCGATTTCGGCAATAAAATTTAAAACGCGTGTAAAACATAAACCAAACGATGAAATTGGTTATTTCTTCATGTATAATGATCAACTCGATACTCCCTAGCCCCCAACAGCCTTTTTTTTCATAACACTTTAACCAGAGTGACGGGAGAGCGGCATTTCAGAAAACGTGCTTATCTCGGCGAGAAAAAGCGATTTCGGCAATAAAATTTAAAACGCGTGTAAAACATAAACCAAACGATGAAATTGGTTATTTCTTCATGTATAATGATCAACTCGATACTCCCTAGCCCCCAACAGCCTTTTTTTTCATAACACTTTAACCAGAGTGACGGGAGAGCGGCATTTCAGAAAACGTGCTTATCTCGGCGAGAAAAAGCGATTTCGGCAATAAAATTTAAAACGCGTGTAAAACATAAACCAAACGATGAAATCGGTTATTTCTTCATGTATAATGATCAACTCGATACTCCCTAGCCCCCAACAGCCTTTTTTTTCATAACACTTTAACCAGAGTGACGGGAGAGCGGCATTTCAGAAAACGTGCTTATCTCGGCGAGAAAAAGCGATTTCGGCAATAAAATTTAAAACGCGTGTAAAACATAAACCAAACGATGAAATTGGTTATTTCTTCATGTATAATGATCAACTCGATACTCCCTAGCCCCCAACAGCCTTTTTTTTCATAACACTTTAACCAGAGTGACGGGAGAGCAGCATTTCAGAAAACGTGCTTATCTCGGCGAGAAAAAGCGATTTCGGCAATAAAATTTAAAACGCGTGTAAAACATAAACCAAACGATGAAATTGGTTATTTCTTCATGTATAATGATCAACTCGATACTCCCTAGCCCCCAACAGCCTTTTTTTTCATAACACTTTAACCAGAGTGACGGGAGAGCGGCATTTCAGAAAACGTGCTTATCTCTGCGAGAAAAAGCGATTTCGGCAATAAAATTTAAAACGCGTGTAAAACATAAACCAAACGATGAAATTGGTTATTTGTTCATGTATAATGATCAACTCGATACTCCCTAGCCCCCAACAGCCTTTTTTTTCATAACACTTTAACCAGAGTGACGGGAGAGCGGCATTTCAGAAAACGTGCTTATCTCGGCGAGAAAAAGCGATTTCGGCAATAAAATTTAAAACGCGTGTAAAACATAAACCAAACGATGAAATTGGTTATTTCTTCATGTATAATGATCAACTCGATACTCCCTAGCCCCCAACAGCCTTTTTTTTCATAACACTTTAACCAGAGTGACGGGAGAGCGGCATTTCAGAAAACGTGCTTATCTCGGCGAGAAAAAGCGATTTCGGCAATAAAATTTAAAACGCGTGTAAAACATAAACCAAACGATGAAATTGGTTATTTCTTCATGTATAATGATCAACTCGATACTCCCTAGCCCCCAACAGCCTTTTTTTTCATAACACTTTAACCAGAGTGACGGGAGAGCGGCATTTCAGAAAACGTGCTTATCTCGGCGAGAAAAAGCGATTTCGGCAATAAAATTTAAAACGCGTGTAAAACATAAACCAAACGATGAAATTGGTAATTTCTTCATGTATAATGATCAACTCGATACTCCCTAGCCCCAAACAGCCTTTTTTTTCATAACACTTTAACCAGAGTGACGGGAGAGCGGCATTTCAGAAAACGTGCTTATCTCGGCGAGAAAAAGCGATTTCGGCAATAAAATTTAAAACGCGTGTAAAACATAAACCAAACGATGAAATTGGTTATTTCTTCATGTATAATGATCAACTCGATACTCCCTAGCCCCCAACAGCCTTTTTTTTCATAACACTTTAACCAGAGTGACGGGAGAGCGGCATTTCAGAAAACGTGCTTATCTCGGCGAGAAAAAGCGATTTCGGCAATAAAATTTAAAACGCGTGTAAAACATAAACCAAACGATGAAATTGGTTATTTCTTCATGTATAATGATCAACTCGATACTCCCTAGCCCCCAACAGCCTTTTTTTTCATAACACTTTAACCAGAGTGACGGGAGAGCGGCATTTCAGAAAACGTGCTTATCTCGGCGAGAAAAAGCGATTTCGGCAATAAAATTTAAAACGCGTGTAAAACATAAACCAAACGATGAAATTGGTTATTTCTTCATGTATAATGATCAACTCGCTACTCCCTAGCCCCCAACAGCCTTTTTTTTCATAACACTTTAACCAGAGTGACGGGAGAGCGGCATTTCAGAAAACGTGCTTATCTCGGCGAGAAAAAGCGATTTCGGCAATAAAATTTAAAACGCGTGTAAAACATAAACCAAACGATGAAATTGGTTATTTCTTCATGTATAATGATCAACTCGATACTCCCTAGCCCCCAACAGCCTTTTTTTTCCATAACACTTTAACCAGAGTGACGGGAGAGCGGCATTTCAGAAAACGTGCTTATCTCGGCGAGAAAAAGCGATTTCGGCAATAAAATTTAAAACGCGTGTAAAACATAAACCAAACGATGAAATTGGTAATTTCTTCATGTATAATGATCAACTCGATACTCCCTAACCCCCAACAGCCTTTTTTTTCATAACACTTTAACCAGAGTGACGGGAGAGCGGCATTTCAGAAAACGTGCTTATCTCGGCGAGAAAAAGCGATTTCGGCAATAAAATTTAAAACGCGTGTAAAACATAAACGAAACGATGAAATTGGTTATTTCTTCATGTATAATGATCAACTCGATACTCCCTAGCCCCCAACAGCCTTTTTTTTCATAACACTTTAACCAGAGTGACGGGAGAGCGGCATTTCAGAAAACGTGCTTATCTCGGCGAGAAAAAGCGATTTCGGCAATAAAATTTAAAACGCGTGTAAAACATAAACCAAACGATGAAATTGGTTATTTCTTCATGTATAATGATCAACTCGATACTCCCTAGCCCCCAACAGCCTTTTTTTTCATAACACTTTAACCAGAGTGACGGGAGAGCGGCATTTCAGAAAACGTGCTTATCTCGGCGAGAAAAAGCGATTTCGGCAATAAAATTTAAAACGCGTGTAAAACATAAACCAAACGATGAAATTGGTTATTTCTTCATGTATAATGATCAACTCGATACTCCCTAGCCCCCAACAGCCTTTTTTTTCATAACACTTTAACCAGAGTGACGGGAGAGCGGCATTTCAGAAAACGTGCTTATCTCGGCGAGAAAAAGCGATTTCGGCAATAAAATTTAAAACGCGTGTAAAACATAAACCAAACGATGAAATTGGTTATTTCTTCATGTATAATGATCAACTCGATACTCCCTAGCCCCCAACAGCCTTTTTTTTCATAACACTTTAACCAGAGTGACGGGAGAGCGGCATTTCAGAAAACGTGCTTATCTCGGCGAGAAAAAGCGATTTCGGCAATAAAATTTAAAACGCGTGTAAAACATAAACCAAACGATGAAATTGGTTATTTCTTCATGTATAATGATCAACTCGATACTCCCTAGCCCCCAACAGCCTTTTTTTTCATAACACTTTAACCAGAGTGACGGGAGAGCGGCATTTCAGAAAACGTGCTTATCTCGGCGAGAAAAAGCGATTTCGGCAATAAAATTTAAAACGCGTGTAAAACATAAACCAAACGATGAAATTGGTTATTTCTTCATGTATAATGATCAACTCGATACTCCCTAGCCCCCAACAGCCTTTTTTTTCATAACACTTTAACCAGAGTGACGGGAGAGCGGCATTTCAGAAAACGTGCTTATCTCGGCGAGAAAAAGCGATTTCGGCAATAAAATTTAAAACGCGTGTAAAACATAAACCAAACGATGAAATTGGTTATTTCTTCATGTATAATGATCAACTCGATACTCCCTAGCCCCCAACAGCCTTTTTTTTCATAACACTTTAACCAGAGTGACGGGAGAGCGGCATTTCAGAAAATGTGCTTATCTCGGCGAGAAAAAGCGATTTCGGCAATAAAATTTAAAACGCGTGTAAAACATAAACCAAACGATGAAATTGGTTATTTCTTCAAGTATAATGATCAACTCGATACTCCCTAGCCCCCAACAGCCTTTTTTTTCATAACACTTTAACCAGAGTGACGGGAGAGCGGCATTTCAGAAAACGTGCTTATCTCGGCGAGAAAAAGCGATTTCGGCAATAAAATTTAAAACGCGTGTAAAACATAAACCAAACGATGAAATTGGTTATTTCTTCATGTATAATGATCAACTCGATACTCCCTAGCCCCCAACAGCCTTTTTTTTCATAACACTTCAACCAGAGTGACGGGAGAGCGGCATTTCAGAAAACGTGCTTATCTCGGCGAGAAAAAGCGATTTCGGCAATAAAATTTAAAACGCGTGTAAAACATAAACCAAACGATGAAATTGGTTATTTCTTCATGTATAATGATCAACTCGATACTCCCTAGCCCCCAACAGCCTTTTTTTTCATAACACTTTAACCAGAGTGACGGGAGAGCGGCATTTCAGAAAACGTGCTTATCTCGGCGAGAAAAAGCGATTTCGGCAATAAAATTTAAAACGCGTGTAAAACATAAACCAAACGATGAAATTGGTTATTTCTTCATGTATAATGATCAACTCGATACTCCCTAGCCCCCAACAGCCTTTTTTTTCATAACACTTTAACCAGAGTGACGGGAGAGCGGCATTTCAGAAAACGTGCTTATCTCGGCGAGAAAAAGCGATTTCGGCAATAAAATTTAAAACGCGTGTAAAACATAAACCAAACGATGAAATTGGTTATTTCTTCAAGTATAATGATCAACTCGATACTCCCTAGCCCCCAACAGCCTTTTTTTTCATAACACTTTAACCAGAGTGACGGGAGAGCGGCATTTCAGAAAACGTGCTTATCTCGGCGAGAAAAAGCGATTTCGGCAATAAAATTTAAAACGCGTGTAAAACATAAACCAAACGATGAAATTGGTTATTTCTTCATGTATAATGATCAACTCGATACTCCCTAGCCCCCAACAGCCTTTTTTTTCATAACACTTCAACCAGAGTGACGGGAGAGCGGCATTTCAGAAAACGTGCTTATCTCGGCGAGAAAAAGCGATTTCGGCAATAAAATTTAAAACGCGTGTAAAACATAAACCAAACGATGAAATTGGTTATTTCTTCATGTATAATGATCAACTCGATACTCCCTAGCCCCCAACAGCCTTTTTTTTCATAACACTTTAACCAGAGTGACGGGAGAGCGGCATTTCAGAAAACGTGCTTATCTCGGCGAGAAAAAGCGATTTCGGCAATAAAATTTAAAACGCGTGTAAAACATAAACCAAACGATGAAATTGGTTATTTCTTCATGTATAATGATCAACTCGAGTCGAGCTCCAGGGAGAGAGGCTGATTTTTCGCTTTTTGAGGCCGACCGACGAACCGGCGCGGGGCGGACTCAAAAGCCCGCAGAGCCGTAGGCACTTAGAAAAGTTTCGCCTTTGGCTGTGAGCTCCAGGGGAGAGGCTGGTTTTGCGTTATTTTAGGCCGGCTGGAGAACCGGCGCGGGTCGGACGCACAATCCCCGCAGAGCCGTGGGCAAGTTGGCTCTGAGCGCCTGGTACCTAATATAGAGGCCGACTTTCGGGCAAGATCACGCCGCGTTAGGCTTCCAGGACCCCGGCTAAGCAATTTTACCGGGCCGCCTGGTTCTTTTTTTGAACCAGCCCGGTTCTTTTTACACTTCCAGCTGGAGCTCAGCAGCGGCTTTTTGCGCAAGATCACGCCGGGTTAGGCTTCCAGGACCTCGGCTAAGCAATTCTACCGGGCCGCCCGGTTCTTTTTTTGAACCAGCCCGGTTCTTTTTACACTTCCAGCTGGAGCTCACGAGCGGCTTTTTGAACAAGATCACGCCGTGTTAGGCTTCCAGAGCCCCGGCTAAGCAATTTTACCGGCCCGCCCGGTTCTTTTTTTTAACCAGCCCGGTTCTTTTTACACTTCCAGCTGGAGCTCAGCAGCGGGTTTTTGGACAAGATCACGCCGTGTTAGGCTTCCAGAGCCCCGGCTAAGCAATTTTACAGGGTCGCCCGGTTCTTTTTTTTAACCAGCCCGGTTTTTTTTACACTTCCAGCTGGAGCTCAGCAGCGGCTTTTTGCACAGTATCACGCCGGGTTAGGCTTCCAGAGCCCCGGCTAAGCAATTTTACCGGGCCGCCCGGTTCTTTTTTTTAACCAGCCCGGTTCTTTTTACACTTCCAGCTGGAGCTCAGCAGCGGCTTTTTGGACAAGATCACGCCGTGTTAGGCTTCCAGAGCCCCGGCTAAGCAATTTTACCGGGTCGCCCGGTTCTTTTTTTAACCAGCCCGGTTCTTTTTACACTTCCAGCTGGAGCTCAGCATCGTGTAAAACATAAACCAAACGATGAAATTGGTTATTTCTTCATGTATAATGATCAACTCGATACTCCCTAGCCCCCAACAGCCTTTTTTTTTCATAACACTTTAACCAGAGTGACGGGAGAGCGGCATTTCAGAAAATGTGCTTATCTCGGCGAGAAAAAGCGATTTCGGCAATAAAATTTAAAACGCGTGTAAAACATAAACCAAACGATGAAATTGGTTATTTCTTCATGTATAATGATCAACTCGATACTCCCTAGCCCCCAACAGCCTTTTTTTTCATAACACTTTAACCAGAGTGACGGGAGAGCGGCATTTCAGAAAACGTGCTTATCTCGGCGAGAAAAAGCGATTTCGGCAATAAAATTTAAAACGCGTGTAAAACATAAACCAAACGATGAAATTGGTTATTTCTTCATGTATAATGATCAACTCGATACTCCCTAGCCCCCAACAGCCTTTTTTTTCATAACACTTTAACCAGAGTGACGGGAGAGCGGCATTTCAGAAAACGTGCTTATCTCGGCGAGAAAAAGCGATTTCGGCAATAAAATTTAAAACGCGTGTAAAACATAAACCAAACGATGAAATTGGTTATTTCTTCATGTATAATGATCAACTCGATACTCCCTAGCCCCCAACAGCCTTTTTTTTCATAACACTTTAACCAGAGTGACGGGAGAGCGGCATTTCAGAAAACGTGCTTATCTCGGCGAGAAAAAGCGATTTCGGCAATAAAATTTAAAACGCGTGTAAAACATAAACCAAACGATGAAATTGGTTATTTCTTAATGTATAATGATCAACTCGATACTCCCTAGCCCCCAACAGCCTTTTTTTTCATAACACTTTAACCAGAGTGACGGGAGAGCGGCATTTCAGAAAACGTGCTTATCTCGGCGAGAAAAAGCGATTTCGGCAATAAAATTTAAAACGCGTGTAAAACATAAACCAAACGATGAAATTGGTTATTTCTTCATGTTTAATGATCAACTCGAGTCGAGCTCCAGGGAGAGAGGCTGATTTTTCGCTTTTTGAGGCCGACCGACGAACCGGCGCGGGGCGGACTCAAAAGCCCGCAGAGCCGTAGGCACTTAGAAAAGTTTCGCCTTTGGCTGTGAGCTCCAGGGGAGAGGCTGGTTTTGCGTTATTTTAGGCCGGCTGGAGAACCGGCGCGGGTCGGACGCACAATCCCCGCAGAGCCGTGGGCACTTAGAAAAATTTTGCCAAGTTGGCTCTGAGCGCCTGGTACCTAATATGGAAGTATAGAGGCCGACTTTCGGGCAAGATCACGCCGCGTTAGGCTTCCAGGACCCCGGCTAAGCAATTTTACCGGGCCGCCTGGTTCTTTTTTTGAACCAGCCCGGTTCTTTTTACACTTCCAGCTGGAGCTCAGCAGCGGCTTTTTGCGCAAGATCACGCCGGGTTAGGCTTCCAGGACCTCGGCTAAGCAATTCTACCGGGCCGCCCGGTTCTTTTTTTGAACCAGCCCGGTTCTTTTTACACTTCCAGCTGGAGCTCACGAGCGGCTTTTTGAACAAGATCACGCCGTGTTAGGCTTCCAGAGCCCCGGCTAAGCAATTTTACCGGCCCGCCCGGTTCTTTTTTTTAACCAGCCCGGTTCTTTTTACACTTCCAGCTGGAGCTCAGCAGCGGGTTTTTGGACAAGATCACGCCGTGTTAGGCTTCCAGAGCCCCGGCTAAGCAATTTTACAGGGTCGCCCGGTTCTTTTTTTTAACCAGCCCGGTTTTTTTTACACTTCCAGCTGGAGCTCAGCAGCGGCTTTTTGCACAGTATCACGCCGGGTTAGGCTTCCAGAGCCCCGGCTAAGCAATTTTACCGGGCCGCCCGGTTCTTTTTTTTAACCAGCCCGGTTCTTTTTACACTTCCAGCTGGAGCTCAGCAGCGGCTTTTTGGACAAGATCACGCCGTGTTAGGCTTCCAGAGCCCCGGCTAAGCAATTTTACCGGGTCGCCCGGTTCTTTTTTTAACCAGCCCGGTTCTTTTTACACTTCCAGCTGGAGCTCAGCATCGTGTAAAACATAAACCAAACGATGAAATTGGTTATTTCTTCATGTATAATGATCAACTCGATACTCCCTAGCCCCCAACAGCCTTTTTTTTTCATAACACTTTAACCAGAGTGACGGGAGAGCGGCATTTCAGAAAATGTGCTTATCTCGGCGAGAAAAAGCGATTTCGGCAATAAAATTTAAAACGCGTGTAAAACATAAACCAAACGATGAAATTGGTTATTTCTTCATGTATAATGATCAACTCGATACTCCCTAGCCCCCAACAGCCTTTTTTTTCATAACACTTTAACCAGAGTGACGGGAGAGCGGCATTTCAGAAAACGTGCTTATCTCGGCGAGAAAAAGCGATTTCGGCAATAAAATTTAAAACGCGTGTAAAACATAAACCAAACGATGAAATTGGTTATTTCTTCATGTATAATGATCAACTCGATACTCCCTAGCCCCCAACAGCCTTTTTTTTCATAACACTTTAACCAGAGTGACGGGAGAGCGGCATTTCAGAAAACGTGCTTATCTCGGCGAGAAAAAGCGATTTCGGCAATAAAATTTAAAACGCGTGTAAAACATAAACCAAACGATGAAATTGGTTATTTCTTCATGTATAATGATCAACTCGATACTCCCTAGCCCCCAACAGCCTTTTTTTTCATAACACTTTAACCAGAGTGACGGGAGAGCGGCATTTCAGAAAACGTGCTTATCTCGGCGAGAAAAAGCGATTTCGGCAATAAAATTTAAAACGCGTGTAAAACATAAACCAAACGATGAAATTGGTTATTTCTTCATGTATAATGATCAACTCGATACTCCCTAGCCCCCAACAGCCTTTTTTTTCATAACACTTTAACCAGAGTGACGGGAGAGCGGCATTTCAGAAAACGTGCTTATCTCGGCGAGAAAAAGCGATTTCGGCAATAAAATTTAAAACGCGTGTAAAACATAAACCAAACGATGAAATTGGTTATTTCTTCATGTATAATGATCAACTCGATACTCCCTAGCCCCCAACAGCCTTTTTTTTCATAACACTTTAACCAGAGTGACGGGAGAGCGGCATTTCAGAAAACGTGCTTATCTCGGCGAGAAAAAGCGATTTCGGCAATAAAATTTAAAATGCGTGTAAAACATAAACCAAACGATGAAATTGGTTATTTCTTCATGTATAATGTTCAACTCGATACTCCCTAGCCCCCAACAGCCTTTTTTTTCATAACACTTTAACCAGAGTGACGGGAGAGCGGCATTTCAGAAAACGTGCTTATCTCGGCGAGAAAAAGCGATTTCGGCAATAAAATTTAAAACGCGTGTAAAACATAAACCAAACGATGAAATTGGTTATTTCTTCATGTATAATGATCAACTCGATACTCCCTAGCCCCCAACAGCCTTTTTTTTCATAACACTTTAACCAGAGTGACGGGAGAGCGGCATTTCAGAAAACGTGCTTATCTCGGCGAGAAAAAGCGATTTCGGCAATAAAATTTAAAACGCGTGTAAAACATAAACCAAACGATGAAATTGGTTATTTCTTCATGTATAATGATCAACTCGATACTCCCTAGCCCCCAACAGCCTTTTTTTTCATAACACTTTAACCAGAGTGACGGGAGAGCGGCATTTCAGAAAACGTGCTTATCTCGGCGAGAAAAAGCGATTTCGGCAATAAAATTTAAAACGCGTGTAAAACATAAACCAAACGATGAAATTGGTTATTTCTTCATGTATAATGATCAACTCGATACTCCCTAGCCCCCAACAGCCTTTTTTTTCATAACACTTTAACCAGAGTGACGGGAGAGCGGCATTTCAGAAAACGTGCTTATCTCGGCGAGAAAAAGCGATTTCGGCAATAAAATTTAAAACGCGTGTAAAACATAAACCAAACGATGAAATTGGTTATTTCTTCATGTATAATGATCAACTCGATACTCCCTAGCCCCCAACAGCCTTTTTTTTCATAACACTTTAACCAGAGTGACGGGAGAGCGGCATTTCAGAAAACGTGCTTATCTCGGCGAGAAAAAGCGATTTCGGCAATAAAATTTAAAACGCGTGTAAAACATAAACCAAACGATGAAATTGGTTATTTCTTCATGTATAATGATCAACTCGATACTCCCTAGCCCCCAACAGCCTTTTTTTTTCATAACACTTTAACCAGAGTGACGGGAGAGCGGCATTTCAGAAAACGTGCTTATCTCGGCGAGAAAAAGCGATTTCGGCAATAAAATTTAAAACGCGTGTAAAACATAAACCAAACGATGAAATTGGTTATTTCTTCATGTATAATGATCAACTCGATACTCCCTAGCCCCCAACAGCCTTTTTTTTCATAACACTTTAACCAGAGTGACGGGAGAGCGGCATTTCAGAAAACGTGCTTATCTCGGCGAGAAAAAGCGATTTCGGCAATAAAATTTAAAACGCGTGTAAAACATAAACCAAACGATGAAATTGGTTATTTCTTCATGTATAATGATCAACTCGATACTCCCTAGCCCCCAACAGCCTTTTTTTTCATAACACTTTAACCAGAGTGACGGGAGAGCGGCATTTCAGAAAACGTGCTTATCTCGGCGAGAAAAAGCGATTTCGGCAATAAAATTTAAAACGCGTGTAAAACATAAACCAAACGATGAAATTGGTTATTTCTTCATGTATAATGATCAACTCGATACTCCCTAGCCCCCAACAGCCTTTTTTTTCATAACACTTTAACCAGAGTGACGGGAGAGCGGCATTTCAGAAAACGTGCTTATCTCGGCGAGAAAAAGCGATTTCGGCAATAAAATTTAAAACGCGTGTAAAACATAAACCAAACGATGAAATTGGTTATTTCTTCATGTATAATGATCAACTCGATACTCCCTAGCCCCCAACAGCCTTTTTTTTCATAACACTTTAACCAGAGTGACGGGAGAGCGGCATTTCAGAAAACGTGCTTATCTCGGCGAGAAAAAGCGATTTCGGCAATAAAATTTAAAACGCGTGTAAAACATAAACCAAACGATGAAATTGGTTATTTCTTCATGTATAATGATCAACTCGATACTCCCTAGCCCCCAACAGCCTTTTTTTTCATAACACTTTAACCAGAGTGACGGGAGAGCGGCATTTCAGAAAACGTGCTTATCTCGGCGAGAAAAAGCGATTTCGGCAATAAAATTTAAAACGCGTGTAAAACATAAACCAAACGATGAAATTGGTTATTTCTTCATGTATAATGATCAACTCGATACTCCCTAGCCCCCAACAGCCTTTTTTTTCATAACACTTTAACCAGAGTGACGGGAGAGCGGCATTTCAGAAAACGTGCTTATCTCGGCGAGAAAAAGCGATTTCGGCAATAAAATTTAAAACGCGTGTAAAACATAAACCAAACGATGAAATTGGTTATTTCTTCATGTATAATGATCAACTCGATACTCCCTAGCCCCCAACAGCCTTTTTTTTCATAACACTTTAACCAGAGTGACGGGAGAGCGGCATTTCAGAAAACGTGCTTATCTCGGCGAGAAAAAGCGATTTCGGCAATAAAATTTAAAACGCGTGTAAAACATAAACCAAACGATGAAATTGGTTATTTCTTCATGTATAATGATCAACTCGATACTCCCTAGCCCCCAACAGCCTTTTTTTTCATAACACTTTAACCAGAGTGACGGGAGAGCGGCATTTCAGAAAACGTGCTTATCTCGGCGAGAAAAAGCGATTTCGGCAATAAAATTTAAAACGCGTGTAAAACATAAACCAAACGATGAAATTGGTTATTTCTTCATGTATAATGATCAACTCGATACTCCCTAGCCCCCAACAGCCTTTTTTTTCATAACACTTTAACCAGAGTGACGGGAGAGCGGCATTTCAGAAAACGTGCTTATCTCGGCGAGAAAAAGCGATTTCGGCAATAAAATTTAAAACGCGTGTAAAACATAAACCAAACGATGAAATTGGTTATTTCTTCATGTATAATGATCAACTCGATACTCCCTAGCCCCCAACAGCCTTTTTTTTCATAACACTTTAACCAGAGTGACGGGAGAGCGGCATTTCAGAAAACGTGCTTATCTCGGCGAGAAAAAGCGATTTCGGCAATAAAATTTAAAACGCGTGTAAAACATAAACCAAACGATGAAATTGGTTATTTCTTCATGTATAATGATCAACTCGATACTCCCTAGCCCCCAACAGCCTTTTTTTTCATAACACTTTAACCAGAGTGACGGGAGAGCGGCATTTCAGAAAACGTGCTTATCTCGGCGAGAAAAAGCGATTTCGGCAATAAAATTTAAAACGCGTGTAAAACATAAACCAAACGATGAAATTGGTTATTTCTTCATGTATAATGATCAACTCGATACTCCCTAGCCCCCAACAGCCTTTTTTTTCATAACACTTTAACCAGAGTGACGGGAGAGCGGCATTTCAGAAAACGTGCTTATCTCGGCGAGAAAAAGCGATTTCGGCAATAAAATTTAAAACGCGTGTAAAACATAAACCAAACGATGAAATTGGTTATTTCTTCATGTATAATGATCAACTCGATACTCCCTAGCCCCCAACAGCCTTTTTTTTCATAACACTTTAACCAGAGTGACGGGAGAGCGGCATTTCAGAAAACGTGCTTATCTCGGCGAGAAAAAGCGATTTCGGCAATAAAATTTAAAACGCGTGTAAAACATAAACCAAACGATGAAATTGGTTATTTCTTCATGTATAATGATCAACTCGATACTCCCTAGCCCCCAACAGCCTTTTTTTTCATAACACTTTAACCAGAGTGACGGGAGAGCGGCATTTCAGAAAACGTGCTTATCTCGGCGAGAAAAAGCGATTTCGGCAATAAAATTTAAAACGCGTGTAAAACATAAACCAAACGATGAAATTGGTTATTTCTTCATGTATAATGATCAACTCGATACTCCCTAGCCCCCAACAGCCTTTTTTTTCATAACACTTTAACCAGAGTGACGGGAGAGCGGCATTTCAGAAAACGTGCTTATCTCGGCGAGAAAAAGCGATTTCGGCAATAAAATTTAAAACGCGTGTAAAACATAAACCAAACGATGAAATTGGTTATTTCTTCATGTATAATGATCAACTCGATACTCCCTAGCCCCCAACAGCCTTTTTTTTCATAACACTTTAACCAGAGTGACGGGAGAGCGGCATTTCAGAAAACGTGCTTATCTCGGCGAGAAAAAGCGATTTCGGCAATAAAATTTAAAACGCGTGTAAAACATAAACCAAACGATGAAATTGGTTATTTCTTCATGTATAATGATCAACTCGATACTCCCTAGCCCCCAACAGCCTTTTTTTTCATAACACTTTAACCAGAGTGACGGGAGAGCGGCATTTCAGAAAACGTGCTTATCTCGGCGAGAAAAAGCGATTTCGGCAATAAAATTTAAAACGCGTGTAAAACATAAACCAAACGATGAAATTGGTTATTTCTTCATGTATAATGATCAACTCGATACTCCCTAGCCCCCAACAGCCTTTTTTTTCATAACACTTTAACCAGAGTGACGGGAGAGCGGCATTTCAGAAAACGTGCTTATCTCGGCGAGAAAAAGCGATTTCGGCAATAAAATTTAAAACGCGTGTAAAACATAAACCAAACGATGAAATTGGTTATTTCTTCATGTATAATGATCAACTCGATACTCCCTAGCCCCCAACAGCCTTTTTTTTCATAACACTTTAACCAGAGTGACGGGAGAGCGGCATTTCAGAAAACGTGCTTATCTCGGCGAGAAAAAGCGATTTCGGCAATAAAATTTAAAACGCGTGTAAAACATAAACCAAACGATGAAATTGGTTATTTCTTCATGTATAATGATCAACTCGATACTCCCTAGCCCCCAACAGCCTTTTTTTTCATAACACTTTAACCAGAGTGACGGGAGAGCGGCATTTCAGAAAACGTGCTTATCTCGGCGAGAAAAAGCGATTTCGGCAATAAAATTTAAAACGCGTGTAAAACATAAACCAAACGATGAAATTGGTTATTTCTTCATGTATAATGATCAACTCGATACTCCCTAGCCCCCAACAGCCTTTTTTTTCATAACACTTTAACCAGAGTGACGGGAGAGCGGCATTTCAGAAAACGTGCTTATCTCGGCGAGAAAAAGCGATTTCGGCAATAAAATTTAAAACGCGTGTAAAACATAAACCAAACGATGAAATTGGTTATTTCTTCATGTATAATGATCAACTCGATACTCCCTAGCCCCCAACAGCCTTTTTTTTCATAACACTTTAACCAGAGTGACGGGAGAGCGGCATTTCAGAAAACGTGCTTATCTCGGCGAGAAAAAGCGATTTCGGCAATAAAATTTAAAACGCGTGTAAAACATAAACCAAACGATGAAATTGGTTATTTCTTCATGTATAATGATCAACTCGATACTCCCTAGCCCCCAACAGCCTTTTTTTTCATAACACTTTAACCAGAGTGACGGGAGAGCGGCATTTCAGAAAACGTGCTTATCTCGGCGAGAAAAAGCGATTTCGGCAATAAAATTTAAAACGCGTGTAAAACATAAACCAAACGATGAAATTGGTTATTTCTTCATGTATAATGATCAACTCGATACTCCCTAGCCCCCAACAGCCTTTTTTTTCATAACACTTTAACCAGAGTGACGGGAGAGCGGCATTTCAGAAAACGTGCTTATCTCGGCGAGAAAAAGCGATTTCGGCAATAAAATTTAAAACGCGTGTAAAACATAAACCAAACGATGAAATTGGTTATTTCTTCATGTATAATGATCAACTCGATACTCCCTAGCCCCCAACAGCCTTTTTTTTCATAACACTTTAACCAGAGTGACGGGAGAGCGGCATTTCAGAAAACGTGCTTATCTCGGCGAGAAAAAGCGATTTCGGCAATAAAATTTAAAACGCGTGTAAAACATAAACCAAACGATGAAATTGGTTATTTCTTCATGTATAATGATCAACTCGATACTCCCTAGCCCCCAACAGCCTTTTTTTTCATAACACTTTAACCAGAGTGACGGGAGAGCGGCATTTCAGAAAACGTGCTTATCTCGGCGAGAAAAAGCGATTTCGGCAATAAAATTTAAAACGCGTGTAAAACATAAACCAAACGATGAAATTGGTTATTTCTTCATGTATAATGATCAACTCGATACTCCCTAGCCCCCAACAGCCTTTTTTTTCATAACACTTTAACCAGAGTGACGGGAGAGCGGCATTTCAGAAAACGTGCTTATCTCGGCGAGAAAAAGCGATTTCGGCAATAAAATTTAAAACGCGTGTAAAACATAAACCAAACGATGAAATTGGTTATTTCTTCATGTATAATGATCAACTCGATACTCCCTAGCCCCCAACAGCCTTTTTTTTCATAACACTTTAACCAGAGTGACGGGAGAGCGGCATTTCAGAAAACGTGCTTATCTCGGCGAGAAAAAGCGATTTCGGCAATAAAATTTAAAACGCGTGTAAAACATAAACCAAACGATGAAATTGGTTATTTCTTCATGTATAATGATCAACTCGATACTCCCTAGCCCCCAACAGCCTTTTTTTTCATAACACTTTAACCAGAGTGACGGGAGAGCGGCATTTCAGAAAACGTGCTTATCTCGGCGAGAAAAAGCGATTTCGGCAATAAAATTTAAAACGCGTGTAAAACATAAACCAAACGATGAAATTGGTTATTTCTTCATGTATAATGATCAACTCGATACTCCCTAGCCCCCAACAGCCTTTTTTTTCATAACACTTTAACCAGAGTGACGGGAGAGCGGCATTTCAGAAAACGTGCTTATCTCGGCGAGAAAAAGCGATTTCGGCAATAAAATTTAAAACGCGTGTAAAACATAAACCAAACGATGAAATTGGTTATTTCTTCATGTATAATGATCAACTCGATACTCCCTAGCCCCCAACAGCCTTTTTTTTCATAACACTTTAACCAGAGTGACGGGAGAGCGGCATTTCAGAAAACGTGCTTATCTCGGCGAGAAAAAGCGATTTCGGCAATAAAATTTAAAACGCGTGTAAAACATAAACCAAACGATGAAATTGGTTATTTCTTCATGTATAATGATCAACTCGATACTCCCTAGCCCCCAACAGCCTTTTTTTTCATAACACTTTAACCAGAGTGACGGGAGAGCGGCATTTCAGAAAACGTGCTTATCTCGGCGAGAAAAAGCGATTTCGGCAATAAAATTTAAAACGCGTGTAAAACATAAACCAAACGATGAAATTGGTTATTTCT
Organism: Syngnathus leptorhynchus; assembly: GCF_054491065.1. Taxonomy (NCBI): domain Eukaryota; kingdom Metazoa; phylum Chordata; class Actinopteri; order Syngnathiformes; family Syngnathidae; genus Syngnathus; species Syngnathus leptorhynchus. The sequence goes on along the minus strand of NW_028232264.1, from coordinate 8,414 downwards.
TCATGTATAATGATCAACTCGATACTCCCTAGCCCCCAACAGCCTTTTTTTTCATAACACTTTAACCAGAGTGACGGGAGAGCGGCATTTCAGAAAACGTGCTTATCTCGGCGAGAAAAAGCGATTTCGGCAATAAAATTTAAAACGCGTGTAAAACATAAACCAAACGATGAAATTGGTTATTTCTTCATGTATAATGATCAACTCGATACTCCCTAGCCCCCAACAGCCTTTTTTTTCATAACACTTTAACCAGAGTGACGGGAGAGCGGCATTTCAGAAAACGTGCTTATCTCGGCGAGAAAAAGCGATTTCGGCAATAAAATTTAAAACGCGTGTAAAACATAAACCAAACGATGAAATTGGTTATTTCTTCATGTATAATGATCAACTCGATACTCCCTAGCCCCCAACAGCCTTTTTTTTCATAACACTTTAACCAGAGTGACGGGAGAGCGGCATTTCAGAAAACGTGCTTATCTCGGCGAGAAAAAGCGATTTCGGCAATAAAATTTAAAACGCGTGTAAAACATAAACCAAACGATGAAATTGGTTATTTCTTCATGTATAATGATCAACTCGATACTCCCTAGCCCCCAACAGCCTTTTTTTTCATAACACTTTAACCAGAGTGACGGGAGAGCGGCATTTCAGAAAACGTGCTTATCTCGGCGAGAAAAAGCGATTTCGGCAATAAAATTTAAAACGCGTGTAAAACATAAACCAAACGATGAAATTGGTTATTTCTTCATGTATAATGATCAACTCGATACTCCCTAGCCCCCAACAGCCTTTTTTTTCATAACACTTTAACCAGAGTGACGGGAGAGCGGCATTTCAGAAAACGTGCTTATCTCGGCGAGAAAAAGCGATTTCGGCAATAAAATTTAAAACGCGTGTAAAACATAAACCAAACGATGAAATTGGTTATTTCTTCATGTATAATGATCAACTCGATACTCCCTAGCCCCCAACAGCCTTTTTTTTCATAACACTTTAACCAGAGTGACGGGAGAGCGGCATTTCAGAAAACGTGCTTATCTCGGCGAGAAAAAGCGATTTCGGCAATAAAATTTAAAACGCGTGTAAAACATAAACCAAACGATGAAATTGGTTATTTCTTCATGTATAATGATCAACTCGATACTCCCTAGCCCCCAACAGCCTTTTTTTTCATAACACTTTAACCAGAGTGACGGGAGAGCGGCATTTCAGAAAACGTGCTTATCTCGGCGAGAAAAAGCGATTTCGGCAATAAAATTTAAAACGCGTGTAAAACATAAACCAAACGATGAAATTGGTTATTTCTTCATGTATAATGATCAACTCGATACTCCCTAGCCCCCAACAGCCTTTTTTTTCATAACACTTTAACCAGAGTGACGGGAGAGCGGCATTTCAGAAAACGTGCTTATCTCGGCGAGAAAAAGCGATTTCGGCAATAAAATTTAAAACGCGTGTAAAACATAAACCAAACGATGAAATTGGTTATTTCTTCATGTATAATGATCAACTCGATACTCCCTAGCCCCCAACAGCCTTTTTTTTCATAACACTTTAACCAGAGTGACGGGAGAGCGGCATTTCAGAAAACGTGCTTATCTCGGCGAGAAAAAGCGATTTCGGCAATAAAATTTAAAACGCGTGTAAAACATAAACCAAACGATGAAATTGGTTATTTCTTCATGTATAATGATCAACTCGATACTCCCTAGCCCCCAACAGCCTTTTTTTTCATAACACTTTAACCAGAGTGACGGGAGAGCGGCATTTCAGAAAACGTGCTTATCTCGGCGAGAAAAAGCGATTTCGGCAATAAAATTTAAAACGCGTGTAAAACATAAACCAAACGATGAAATTGGTTATTTCTTCATGTATAATGATCAACTCGATACTCCCTAGCCCCCAACAGCCTTTTTTTTCATAACACTTTAACCAGAGTGACGGGAGAGCGGCATTTCAGAAAACGTGCTTATCTCGGCGAGAAAAAGCGATTTCGGCAATAAAATTTAAAACGCGTGTAAAACATAAACCAAACGATGAAATTGGTTATTTCTTCATGTATAATGATCAACTCGATACTCCCTAGCCCCCAACAGCCTTTTTTTTCATAACACTTTAACCAGAGTGACGGGAGAGCGGCATTTCAGAAAACGTGCTTATCTCGGCGAGAAAAAGCGATTTCGGCAATAAAATTTAAAACGCGTGTAAAACATAAACCAAACGATGAAATTGGTTATTTCTTCATGTATAATGATCAACTCGATACTCCCTAGCCCCCAACAGCCTTTTTTTTCATAACACTTTAACCAGAGTGACGGGAGAGCGGCATTTCAGAAAACGTGCTTATCTCGGCGAGAAAAAGCGATTTCGGCAATAAAATTTAAAACGCGTGTAAAACATAAACCAAACGATGAAATTGGTTATTTCTTCATGTATAATGATCAACTCGATACTCCCTAGCCCCCAACAGCCTTTTTTTTCATAACACTTTAACCAGAGTGACGGGAGAGCGGCATTTCAGAAAACGTGCTTATCTCGGCGAGAAAAAGCGATTTCGGCAATAAAATTTAAAACGCGTGTAAAACATAAACCAAACGATGAAATTGGTTATTTCTTCATGTATAATGATCAACTCGATACTCCCTAGCCCCCAACAGCCTTTTTTTTCATAACACTTTAACCAGAGTGACGGGAGAGCGGCATTTCAGAAAACGTGCTTATCTCGGCGAGAAAAAGCGATTTCGGCAATAAAATTTAAAACGCGTGTAAAACATAAACCAAACGATGAAATTGGTTATTTCTTCATGTATAATGATCAACTCGATACTCCCTAGCCCCCAACAGCCTTTTTTTTCATAACACTTTAACCAGAGTGACGGGAGAGCGGCATTTCAGAAAACGTGCTTATCTCGGCGAGAAAAAGCGATTTCGGCAATAAAATTTAAAACGCGTGTAAAACATAAACCAAACGATGAAATTGGTTATTTCTTCATGTATAATGATCAACTCGATACTCCCTAGCCCCCAACAGCCTTTTTTTTCATAACACTTTAACCAGAGTGACGGGAGAGCGGCATTTCAGAAAACGTGCTTATCTCGGCGAGAAAAAGCGATTTCGGCAATAAAATTTAAAACGCGTGTAAAACATAAACCAAACGATGAAATTGGTTATTTCTTCATGTATAATGATCAACTCGATACTCCCTAGCCCCCAACAGCCTTTTTTTTCATAACACTTTAACCAGAGTGACGGGAGAGCGGCATTTCAGAAAACGTGCTTATCTCGGCGAGAAAAAGCGATTTCGGCAATAAAATTTAAAACGCGTGTAAAACATAAACCAAACGATGAAATTGGTTATTTCTTCATGTATAATGATCAACTCGATACTCCCTAGCCCCCAACAGCCTTTTTTTTCATAACACTTTAACCAGAGTGACGGGAGAGCGGCATTTCAGAAAACGTGCTTATCTCGGCGAGAAAAAGCGATTTCGGCAATAAAATTTAAAACGCGTGTAAAACATAAACCAAACGATGAAATTGGTTATTTCTTCATGTATAATGATCAACTCGATACTCCCTAGCCCCCAACAGCCTTTTTTTTCATAACACTTTAACCAGAGTGACGGGAGAGCGGCATTTCAGAAAACGTGCTTATCTCGGCGAGAAAAAGCGATTTCGGCAATAAAATTTAAAACGCGTGTAAAACATAAACCAAACGATGAAATTGGTTATTTCTTCATGTATAATGATCAACTCGATACTCCCTAGCCCCCAACAGCCTTTTTTTTCATAACACTTTAACCAGAGTGACGGGAGAGCGGCATTTCAGAAAACGTGCTTATCTCGGCGAGAAAAAGCGATTTCGGCAATAAAATTTAAAACGCGTGTAAAACATAAACCAAACGATGAAATTGGTTATTTCTTCATGTATAATGATCAACTCGATACTCCCTAGCCCCCAACAGCCTTTTTTTTCATAACACTTTAACCAGAGTGACGGGAGAGCGGCATTTCAGAAAACGTGCTTATCTCGGCGAGAAAAAGCGATTTCGGCAATAAAATTTAAAACGCGTGTAAAACATAAACCAAACGATGAAATTGGTTATTTCTTCATGTATAATGATCAACTCGATACTCCCTAGCCCCCAACAGCCTTTTTTTTCATAACACTTTAACCAGAGTGACGGGAGAGCGGCATTTCAGAAAACGTGCTTATCTCGGCGAGAAAAAGCGATTTCGGCAATAAAATTTAAAACGCGTGTAAAACATAAACCAAACGATGAAATTGGTTATTTCTTCATGTATAATGATCAACTCGATACTCCCTAGCCCCCAACAGCCTTTTTTTTCATAACACTTTAACCAGAGTGACGGGAGAGCGGCATTTCAGAAAACGTGCTTATCTCGGCGAGAAAAAGCGATTTCGGCAATAAAATTTAAAACGCGTGTAAAACATAAACCAAACGATGAAATTGGTTATTTCTTCATGTATAATGATCAACTCGATACTCCCTAGCCCCCAACAGCCTTTTTTTTCATAACACTTTAACCAGAGTGACGGGAGAGCGGCATTTCAGAAAACGTGCTTATCTCGGCGAGAAAAAGCGATTTCGGCAATAAAATTTAAAACGCGTGTAAAACATAAACCAAACGATGAAATTGGTTATTTCTTCATGTATAATGATCAACTCGATACTCCCTAGCCCCCAACAGCCTTTTTTTTCATAACACTTTAACCAGAGTGACGGGAGAGCGGCATTTCAGAAAACGTGCTTATCTCGGCGAGAAAAAGCGATTTCGGCAATAAAATTTAAAACGCGTGTAAAACATAAACCAAACGATGAAATTGGTTATTTCTTCATGTATAATGATCAACTCGATACTCCCTAGCCCCCAACAGCCTTTTTTTTCATAACACTTTAACCAGAGTGACGGGAGAGCGGCATTTCAGAAAACGTGCTTATCTCGGCGAGAAAAAGCGATTTCGGCAATAAAATTTAAAACGCGTGTAAAACATAAACCAAACGATGAAATTGGTTATTTCTTCATGTATAATGATCAACTCGATACTCCCTAGCCCCCAACAGCCTTTTTTTTCATAACACTTTAACCAGAGTGACGGGAGAGCGGCATTTCAGAAAACGTGCTTATCTCGGCGAGAAAAAGCGATTTCGGCAATAAAATTTAAAACGCGTGTAAAACATAAACCAAACGATGAAATTGGTTATTTCTTCATGTATAATGATCAACTCGATACTCCCTAGCCCCCAACAGCCTTTTTTTTCATAACACTTTAACCAGAGTGACGGGAGAGCGGCATTTCAGAAAACGTGCTTATCTCGGCGAGAAAAAGCGATTTCGGCAATAAAATTTAAAACGCGTGTAAAACATAAACCAAACGATGAAATTGGTTATTTCTTCATGTATAATGATCAACTCGATACTCCCTAGCCCCCAACAGCCTTTTTTTTCATAACACTTTAACCAGAGTGACGGGAGAGCGGCATTTCAGAAAACGTGCTTATCTCGGCGAGAAAAAGCGATTTCGGCAATAAAATTTAAAACGCGTGTAAAACATAAACCAAACGATGAAATTGGTTATTTCTTCATGTATAATGATCAACTCGATACTCCCTAGCCCCCAACAGCCTTTTTTTTCATAACACTTTAACCAGAGTGACGGGAGAGCGGCATTTCAGAAAACGTGCTTATCTCGGCGAGAAAAAGCGATTTCGGCAATAAAATTTAAAACGCGTGTAAAACATAAACCAAACGATGAAATTGGTTATTTCTTCATGTATAATGATCAACTCGATACTCCCTAGCCCCCAACAGCCTTTTTTTTCATAACACTTTAACCAGAGTGACGGGAGAGCGGCATTTCAGAAAACGTGCTTATCTCGGCGAGAAAAAGCGATTTCGGCAATAAAATTTAAAACGCGTGTAAAACATAAACCAAACGATGAAATTGGTTATTTCTTCATGTATAATGATCAACTCGATACTCCCTAGCCCCCAACAGCCTTTTTTTTCATAACACTTTAACCAGAGTGACGGGAGAGCGGCATTTCAGAAAACGTGCTTATCTCGGCGAGAAAAAGCGATTTCGGCAATAAAATTTAAAACGCGTGTAAAACATAAACCAAACGATGAAATTGGTTATTTCTTCATGTATAATGATCAACTCGATACTCCCTAGCCCCCAACAGCCTTTTTTTTCATAACACTTTAACCAGAGTGACGGGAGAGCGGCATTTCAGAAAACGTGCTTATCTCGGCGAGAAAAAGCGATTTCGGCAATAAAATTTAAAACGCGTGTAAAACATAAACCAAACGATGAAATTGGTTATTTCTTCATGTATAATGATCAACTCGATACTCCCTAGCCCCCAACAGCCTTTTTTTTCATAACACTTTAACCAGAGTGACGGGAGAGCGGCATTTCAGAAAACGTGCTTATCTCGGCGAGAAAAAGCGATTTCGGCAATAAAATTTAAAACGCGTGTAAAACATAAACCAAACGATGAAATTGGTTATTTCTTCATGTATAATGATCAACTCGATACTCCCTAGCCCCCAACAGCCTTTTTTTTCATAACACTTTAACCAGAGTGACGGGAGAGCGGCATTTCAGAAAACGTGCTTATCTCGGCGAGAAAAAGCGATTTCGGCAATAAAATTTAAAACGCGTGTAAAACATAAACCAAACGATGAAATTGGTTATTTCTTCATGTATAATGATCAACTCGATACTCCCTAGCCCCCAACAGCCTTTTTTTTCATAACACTTTAACCAGAGTGACGGGAGAGCGGCATTTCAGAAAACGTGCTTATCTCGGCGAGAAAAAGCGATTTCGGCAATAAAATTTAAAACGCGTGTAAAACATAAACCAAACGATGAAATTGGTTATTTCTTCATGTATAATGATCAACTCGATACTCCCTAGCCCCCAACAGCCTTTTTTTTCATAACACTTTAACCAGAGTGACGGGAGAGCGGCATTTCAGAAAACGTGCTTATCTCGGCGAGAAAAAGCGATTTCGGCAATAAAATTTAAAACGCGTGTAAAACATAAACCAAACGATGAAATTGGTTATTTCTTCATGTATAATGATCAACTCGATACTCCCTAGCCCCCAACAGCCTTTTTTTTCATAACACTTTAACCAGAGTGACGGGAGAGCGGCATTTCAGAAAACGTGCTTATCTCGGCGAGAAAAAGCGATTTCGGCAATAAAATTTAAAACGCGTGTAAAACATAAACCAAACGATGAAATTGGTTATTTCTTCATGTATAATGATCAACTCGATACTCCCTAGCCCCCAACAGCCTTTTTTTTCATAACACTTTAACCAGAGTGACGGGAGAGCGGCATTTCAGAAAACGTGCTTATCTCGGCGAGAAAAAGCGATTTCGGCAATAAAATTTAAAACGCGTGTAAAACATAAACCAAACGATGAAATTGGTTATTTCTTCATGTATAATGATCAACTCGATACTCCCTAGCCCCCAACAGCCTTTTTTTTCATAACACTTTAACCAGTGTGACGGGAGAGCGGCATTTCAGAAAACGTGCTTATCTCGGCGAGAAAAAGCGATTTCGGCAATAAAATTTAAAACGCGTGTAAAGCATAAACCAAACGATGAAATTGGTTATTTCTTCATGTATAATGATCAACTCGATACTCCCTAGCCCCCAACAGCCTTTTTTTTCATAACACTTTAACCAGAGTGACGGGAGAGCGGCATTTCAGAAAACGTGCTTATCTCGGCGAGAAAAAGCGATTTCGGCAATAAAATTTAAAACGCGTGTAAAACATAAACCAAACGATGAAATTGGTTATTTCTTCATGTATAATGATCAACTCGATACTCCCTAGCCCCAACAGCCTTTTTTTTCATAACACTTTAACCAGAGTGACGGGAGAGCGGCATTTCAGAAAACGTGCTTATCTCGGCGAGAAAAAGCGATTTCGGCAATAAAATTTAAAACGCGTGTAAAACATAAACCAAACGATGAAATTGGTTATTTCTTCATGTATAATGTTCAACTCGATACTCCCTAGCCCCCAACAGCCTTTTTTTTCATAACACTTTGACCAGAGTGACGGGAGAGCGGCATTTCAGAAAACGTGCTTATCTCGGCGAGAAAAAGCGATTTCGGCAATAAAATTTAAAACGCGTGTAAAACATAAACCAAACGATGAAATTGGTTATTTCTTCATGTATAATGATCAACTCGATACTCCCTAGCCCCCAACAGCCTTTTTTTTCATAACACTTTAACCAGAGTGACGGGAGAGCGGCATTTCAGAAAACGTGCTTATCTCGGCGAGAAAAAGCGATTTCGGCAATAAAATTTAAAACGCGTGTAAAACATAAACCAAACGATGAAATTGGTTATTTCT
>NW_028232263.1:40000-55000 GCF_054491065.1 Syngnathus leptorhynchus | reverse complement strand
GGAGGGTGCTGGCTGGTGGCTCCATACCTCCATAGCTCCATACCTCCAGAGCTCCAGAGCTCCATAGCACCAGAGCTCCATAGCTCCATAGCACCAGAGCTCCATAGCTCCATAGCACCAGAGCTCCATAGCTCCATAGCACCAGAGCTCCATACTTCCAGAGCTCCATAGCTCCATAGCTCCATAGCACCAGAGCTCCAGAGCTCCATAGCACCAGAGCTCCATAGCTCCATAGCACCAGAGCTCCATAGCACCAGAGCTCCATAGCTCCATAGCACCAGAGCTCCATAGCTCCATAGCTCCAGCCTGGGTGGCTGGTGGCTCCATAGCTCCATACTTCCATAGCTCCAGTCAGAGAGTTGGCGAAAATTGCACTAAGTGCGAAAGCCCATTCATTTACAACGGCGTGTCCACAAGGCGGCGACATTTCCCCGTTACCGGTGGCTGCGCGGCGGGTGAGTGACAGAGCTTATCCGAGCGGCTGGAACTCTGCGCCGGCGTGGTCGAGCGTGAGGCCTCGGCCCTTTGGCTGCCTGGTACCTAAAACACTTCCATTGATCCAGCCACGGAGGGTGCTGGCTGGTGGCTCCATAGCTCCATAGCTCCATAGCACCAGAGCTCCATAGCTCCATAGCACCAGAGCTCCATAGCTCCATAGCACCAGAGCTCCATAGCTCCATAGCACCAGAGCTCCATAGCTCCATAGCACCAGAGCTCCATACTTCCAGAGCTCCAGGGCTCCATAGCTCCAGGGCTCCATAGCTCCATAGCTCCAGGGCTCCATAGCTCCATACCTCCAGAGCTCCATAGCTCCAGCCTGGGTGGCTGGTGGCTCCATAGCTCCATACTTCCATAGCTCCAGTCAGAGAGTTGGCGAAAATTGCACTAAGTGCGAAAGCCCATTCATTTACAACGGCGTGTCCGCCAGGCGGCGACATTTCCCCGTTACCGGTGGCTGCGCGGCGGGTGAGTGACAGAGCTTATCCGAGCGGCTGGAACTCTGCGCCGGCGTGGTCGAGCGTGAGGCCCCGGCCCTTTGGCTGCCTGGTACCTAAAACACTTCCATTGATCCAGCCACGGAGGGTGCTGGCTGGTGGCTCCATAGCTCCATACCTCCAGAGCTCCAGAGCTCCATAGCACCAGAGCTCCATAGCTCCATAGCACCAGAGCTCCATAGCACCAGAGCTCCATAGCTCCATAGCACCAGAGCTCCATAGCTCCATAGCACCAGAGCTCCATAGCTCCATAGCACCAGAGCTCCATAGCTCCATAGCTCCATAGCACCAGAGCTCCATAGCTCCATAGCACCAGAGCTCCATAGCTCCATAGCACCAGAGCTCCATAGCTCCATAGCACCAGAGCTCCATAGCTCCATAGCACCAGAGCTCCATAGCTCCATAGCACCAGAGCTCCATAGCTCCATAGCACCAGAGCTCCATAGCTCCATAGCACCAGAGCTCCATAGCTCCATAGCACCAGAGCTCCATAGCTCCATAGCTCCAGGGCTCCATAGCTCCATAGCTCCAGGGCTCCATAGCTCCAGGGCTCCAGGGCTCCATAGCTCCAGGGCTCCATAGCTCCAGGGCTCCAGGGCTCCATAGCTCCATACCTCCAGAGCTCCATACCTCCAGAGCTCCAGAGCTCCATAGCACCAGAGCTCCATGGCTTCAGAGCTCCATAGCACCATAGCTCCATACCTCCAGAGCTCCAGGGCTCCATAGCTCCATAGCTCCATAGCTCCATAGCTCCATACCTCCAGAGCTCCATAGCACCAGAGCTCCATGGCTCCATAGCTCCAGCCTGGGTGGCTGGTGGCTCCATAGCTCCATACTTCCATAGCTCCAGTCAGAGAGTTGGCGAAAATTGCACTAAGTGCGAAAGCCCATTCATTTACAACGGCGTGTCCGCCAGGCGGCGACATTTCCCCGTTACCGGTGGCTGCGCGGCGGGTGAGTGACAGAGCTTATCCGAGCGGCTGGAACTCTGCGCCGGCGTGGTCAAGCGGCTGGCCTCGGTAGTTGAGGTACCAGGGGTGGGGCGGGGAGCTCCAGGCGGGTCTTGTGAGAGAGTGAAGCCGAGCGGCTGGAACTCTCGGCCGGCCTGGTCGAGCGGCTGGCCTCGGTAGTTGAGGTACCAGGGGCGGGCTGGGGAGCTCCAGGCGGGGCTTGTGAGAGAGTGAAGCCGAGCGGCTGGAACTCTGGGCCGGCCTGGTCGAGCGGCTGGCCTCGGTAGTTGAGGTACCAGGGGCGGGCTGGGGAGCTCCAGGCGGGGCTTGTGAGAGAGTGTAGCCGAGCGGCTGGAACTCTGGGCCGGCGTGGTTGAGCAGCATGCCCGCGGAGGTGGCTCTTCCATAGGCAGGGAGGGTGCTGGAGCTCCACACTTCCATAGGCAGGGAGGGTGCTGGAGCTCCACACTTCCATAGGCAGGGAGGGTGCTGGAGCTCCACACTTCCATAGGCAGGGAGGGTGCTGGAGCTCCACACTTCCATAGGCAGGGAGGGTGCTGGAGCTCCACACTTCCATAGGCAGGGAGGGTGCTGGAGCTCCACACTTCCATAGGCAGGGAGGGTGCTGGAGCTCCACACTTCCATAGGCAGGGAGGGTGCTGGAGCTCCACACTTCCATAGGCAGGGAGGGTGCTGGAGCTCCACACTTCCATAGGCAGGGAGGGTGCTGGAGCTCCACACTTCCATAGGCAGGGAGGGTGCTGGAGCTCCACACTTCCATAGGCAGGGAGGGTGCTGGAGCTCCACACTTCCATAGGCAGGGAGGGTGCTGGAGCTCCACACTTCCATAGGCAGGGAGGGTGCTGGAGCTCCACACTTCCATAGGCAGGGAGGGTGCTGGAGCTCCACACTTCCATAGGCAGGGAGGGTGCTGGAGCTCCACACTTCCATAGGCAGGGAGGGTGCTGGAGCTCCACACTTCCATAGGCAGGGAGGGTGCTGGAGCTCCACACTTCCATAGGCAGGGAGGGTGCTGGAGCTCCACACTTCCATAGGCAGGGAGGGTGCTGGAGCTCCACACTTCCATAGGCAGGGAGGGTGCTGGAGCTCCACACTTCCATAGGCAGGGAGGGTGCTGGAGCTCCACACTTCCATAGGCAGGGAGGGTGCTGGAGCTCCACACTTCCATAGGCAGGGAGGGTGCTGGAGCTCCACACTTCCATAGGCAGGGAGGGTGCTGGAGCTCCACACTTCCATAGGCAGGGAGGGTGCTGGAGCTCCACACTTCCATAGGCAGGGAGGGTGCTGGAGCTCCACACTTCCGTAGGCAGGGAGGGTGCTGGAGCTCCACACTTCCGTAGGCAGGGAGGGTGCTGGAGCTCCACACTTCCATAGGCAGGGAGGGTGCTGGAGCTCCACACTTCCATAGGCAGGGAGGGTGCTGGAGCTCCACACTTCCATAGGCAGGGAGGGTGCTGGAGCTCCACACTTCCATAGGCAGGGAGGGTGCTGGAGCTCCACACTTCCATAGGCAGGGAGGGTGCTGGAGCTCCACACTTCCATAGGCAGGGAGGGTGCTGGAGCTCCACACTTCCATAGGCAGGGAGGGTGCTGGAGCTCCACACTTCCATAGGCAGGGAGGGTGCTGGAGCTCCACACTTCCATAGGCAGGGAGGGTGCTGGAGCTCCACATCCACACTTCCAGCCACTGCATGCTGGCACTTCCACCTTGCTTGCTAAGTCGGCGTGATCTTGCCCAAAAAGTCCCTCCTCACCTCCAGCTGGAAGTGGAAAAAAATCCTCCACCTGCTTGGCCGAGGTTCTGGAAGCCAGCAGCTCGCAGAATGTTGCCAAAGTTTCACTGGAAGGAAAAGAAAAGAGAAGACCGAGTGCGCATTTCACCTACCGCCGAATGTCCACAAGAGGGAAGTGTCACTCCGTCGCAGAATCTGCGCCGACGCACTCGGCACCCTTCGAATTTATGGTGCCGGTGCGGGTGTTCTGGGTGCAAAAAGGCCGCCCAAGTGGTAGAAAAAAATCAGACTTCGTCTCTTAGGTCGAAATTAATGCCAAGTTTTGAAATGCGCTGGCAGGGGTGGACCAGGGCCCGTTAGAAGTGCTTAGCCGAGGTCCTGGAAGCCTAACCCGGCGTGATCTTGTGCAAAAAGCCGCTGCTGAGCTCCAGCTGGAAGTGTAAAAAGAACCGGGCTGGATCAAAAAAAGAACCGGGCGGCCCGTTAAAATTGCTTAGCCGAGGTCCTGGAACCCTAACCCGGCGTGATCTTGTGCAAAAAGCCGCTGCTGAGCTCCAGCTGGAAGTGGAAAAAGAACCGGGCTGGTTCAAAAAAAGAACCGGGCGACCCGTTAGAAGTGCTTAGCCGAGGTCCTGGAAGCCTAACCCGGCGTGATCTTGTGCAAAAAGCCGCTGCTGAGCTCCAGCTGGAAGTGGAAAAAGAACCGGGCTGGATCAAAAAAGAACCGGGCGACCCGTTAAAATTGCTTAGCCGAGGTCCTGGAAGCCTAACACGGCGTGTTCTTGTGCAAAAAGCCGCTCCCGAGCTCCAGCTGGAAGTGTAAAAAGAACCGGGCTGGTTCAAAAAAAGAACCGGGCGACCCGTTAGAAGTGCTTAGCCGAGGTCCTGGAAGCCTAACCCGGCGTGATCTTGTGCAAAAAGCCGCTGCTGAGCTCCAGCTGGAAGTGGAAAAAGAACCGGGCTGGATCAAAAAAGAACCGGGCGACCCGTTAAAATTGCTTAGCCGAGGTCCTGGAAGCCTAACACGGCGTGTTCTTGTGCAAAAAGCCGCTCCCGAGCTCCAGCTGGAAGTGTAAAAAGAACCAGGCTGGATAAAAAAAAGAACCGGGCTGGATCAAAAAAGAACCGGGCGACCCGTTAAAATTGCTTAGCCGAGGTCCTGGAAGCCTAACACGGCGTGATCTTGTGCAAAAAGCCGCTCCCGAGCTCCAGCTGGAAGTGTAAAAAGAACCGGGCTGGATAAAAAAAGAACCGGGCTGGATCAAAAAAGAACCGGGCGGCCCGTTAAAATTGCTTAGCCGAGGTCCTGGAAGCCTAACACGGCGTGATCTTGTGCAAAAAGCCGCTCCCGAGCTCCAGCTGGAAGTGTAAAAAGAACCGGGCTGGATCAAAAAAGAACCGGGCTGGATAAAAAAAAGAACCGGGCGGCCCGTTAAAATTGCTTAGCCGAGGTCCTGGAAGCCTAACCCGGCGTGATCTTGTGCAAAAAGCCGCTCCCGAGCTCCAGCTGGAAGTGTAAAAAGAACCGGGCTGGATAAAAAAAGAACCGGGCTGGATAAAAAAAAGAACCGGGCGACCCGTTAAAATTGCTTAGCCGAGGTCCTGGAAGCCTAACACGGCGTGATCTTGTGCAAAAAGCCGCTCCCGAGCTCCAGCTGGAAGTGTAAAAAGAACCGGGCTGGATCAAAAAAGAACCGGGCTGGATAAAAAAAAAGAACCGGGCGACCCGTTAAAATTGCTTAGCCGAGGTCCTGGAAGCCTAACCCGGCGTGATCTTGTGCAAAAAGCCGCTCCCGAGCTCCAGCTGGAAGTGTAAAAAGAACCGGGCTGGATAAAAAAAGAACCGGGCTGGATCAAAAAAAGAACCGGGCGACCCGTTAAAATTGCTTAGCCGAGGTCCTGGAAGCCTAACACGGCGTGATCTTGTGCAAAAAGCCGCTCCCGAGCTCCAGCTGGAAGTGTAAAAAGAACCGGGCTGGATAAAAAAAGAACCGGGCTGGATCAAAAAAGAACCGGGCGACCCGTTAAAATTGCTTAGCCGAGGTCCTGGAAGCCTAACCCGGCGTGATCTTGTGCAAAAAGCCGCTCCCGAGCTCCAGCTGGAAGTGTAAAAAGAACCGGGCTGGATAAAAAAAAGAACCGGGCTGGATCAAAAAAGAACCGGGCGACCCGTTAAAATTGCTTAGCCGAGGTCCTGGAAGCCTAACACGGCGTGATCTTGTGCAAAAAGCCGCTCCCGAGCTCCAGCTGGAAGTGTAAAAAGAACCGGGCTGGATAAAAAAAGAACCGGGCTGGATCAAAAAAGAACCGGGCGACCCGTTAAAATTGCTTAGCCGAGGTCCTGGAAGCCTAACCCGGCGTGATCTTGTGCAAAAAGCCGCTCCCGAGCTCCAGCTGGAAGTGTAAAAAGAACCGGGCTGGATAAAAAAAAGAACCGGGCTGGATCAAAAAAGAACCGGGCGACCCGTTAAAATTGCTTAGCCGAGGTCCTGGAAGCCTAACACGGCGTGATCTTGTGCAAAAAGCCGCTCCCGAGCTCCAGCTGGAAGTGTAAAAAGAACCGGGCTGGATAAAAAAAAGAACCGGGCTGGATCAAAAAAGAACCGGGCGACCCGTTAAAATTGCTTAGCCGAGGTCCTGGAAGCCTAACCCGGCGTGATCTTGTGCAAAAAGCCGCTCCCGAGCTCCAGCTGGAAGTGTAAAAAGAACCGGGCTGGATAAAAAAAAGAACCGGGCTGGATCAAAAAAGAACCGGGCGACCCGTTAAAATTGCTTAGCCGAGGTCCTGGAAGCCTAACACGGCGTGATCTTGTGCAAATAGCCGCTCCCGAGCTCCAGCTGGAAGTGTAAAAAGAACCAGGCTGGATAAAAAAAAGAACCGGGCTGGATCAAAAAAGAACCGGGCGACCCGTTAAAATTGCTTAGCCGAGGTCCTGGAAGCCTAACCCGGCGTGATCTTGTGCAAAAAGCCGCTCCCGAGCTCCAGCTGGAAGTGTAAAAAGAACCGGGCTGGATAAAAAAAAGAACCGGGCTGGATCAAAAAAGAACCGGGCGACCCGTTAAAATTGCTTAGCCGAGGTCCTGGAAGCCTAACACGGCGTGTTCTTGTGCAAAAAGCCGCTCCCGAGCTTCAGCTGGAAGTGTAAAAAGAACCGGGCTGGATAAAAAAAGAACCGGGATGGATAAAAAAAAGAACCGGGCGACCCGTTAAAATTGCTTAGCCGAGGTCCTGGAAGCCTAACACGGCGTGATCTTGTGCAAAAAGCCGCTCCCGAGCTCCAGCTGGAAGTGTAAAAAGAACCAGGCTGGATAAAAAAAAGAACCGGGCTGGATCAAAAAAGAACCGGGCGACCCGTTAAAATTGCTTAGCCGAGGTCCTGGAAGCCTAACACGGCGTGATCTTGTGCAAAAAGCCGCTCCCGAGCTCCAGCTGGAAGTGTAAAAAGAACCAGGCTGGATAAAAAAAGAACCGGGCTGGATCAAAAAAGAACCGGGCGACCCGTTAAAATTGCTTAGCCGAGGTCCTGGAAGCCTAACCCGGCGTGATCTTGCCCGAAATTCGGCCTCTATACTTCCATTTTAGGTACCAGGCGCTCATAGTGTGTTGGTCCCACTAGTCAGTGTACTGGTCCCACTCGCTAGTGTACTGGTCCCCCTAGTCAGTGTACTCATCCAGTTACCCCCCGTTTTCCAAAACACCATCGGCACGTATAAGGGGGGGACTCCTGAGAGAGATGAGGTATATGGCAGCGCAACACCAATCCGCTCCGCGCTGGTTCCCATGTCGGCTACGGATGAATAAAACCAGCCTGTCCCCCCTGGAGCTCACGAGACACGGAATTTTTTCTAAGTGCCAACGGCTCTTCCGAGCAAACGTGTCCGCTCCGGCTGGTTCCCCCGTCGGCCTCGAATGACGAAAAATGCCGGTCTCCGCCCGGAGCTCATGACAAACGAAAAATTTTCTAAGTGCCAACGGCACTAGCGAGCGAATGTGTCCGCTCGGCGCTGGTTCCCGGGTCGAACCCGGAAGACGAAAAACGCCGGTCCTCGCCCGGAGCTCATGACAAACGAAAAATTTTCTAAGTGCCAACGGCACTAGCGAGCGAATGTGTCCGCTCGGCGCTGGTTCCCGGGTCGAACCCGGAAGACGAAAAACGCCGCTCTCCGCCCGGAGCTCATGACAAACGAAAAATTTTCTAAGTGCCAACGGCACTAGCGAGCGAATGTGTCCGCTCGGCGCTGGTTCCCGGGTCGAACCCGGAAGACGAAAAACGCCGGTCCTCGCCCGGAGCTCATGACAAACGAAAAATTTTCTAAGTGCCAACGGCACTAGCGAGCGAATGTGTCCGCTCGGCGCTGGTTCCCGGGTCGAACCCGGAAGACGAAAAACGCCGCTCTCCGCCCGGAGCTCATGACAAACGAAAAATTTTCTAAGTGCCAACGGCACTAGCGAGCGAATGTGTCCGCTCGGCGCTGGTTCCCGGGTCGAACCCGGAAGACGAAAAACGCCGGTCCTCGCCCGGAGCTCATGACAAACGAAAAATTTTCTAAGTGCCAACGGCACTAGCGAGCGAATGTGTCCGCTCGGCGCTGGTTCCCGGGTCGAACCCGGAAGACGAAAAACGCCGGTCTCCGCCCGGAGCTCATGACAAACGAAAAATTTTCTAAGTGCCAACGGCACTAGCGAGCGAATGTGTCCGCTCGGCGCTGGTTCCCGGGTCGGACCCGGAAGACGAAAAACGCCGGTCTCCGCCCGGAGCTCATGACAAACGAAAAATTTTCTAAGTGCCAACGGCACTAGCGAGCGAATGTGTCCGCTCGGCGCTGGTTCCCGGGTCGAACCCGGAAGACGAAAAACGCCGGTCTCCGCCCGGAGCTCATGACAAACGAAAAATTTTCTAAGTGCCAACGGCACTAGCGAGCGAATGTGTCCGCTCGGCGCTGGTTCCCGGGTCGAACCCGGAAGACGAAAAACGCCGGTCTCCGCCCGGAGCTCATGACAAACGAAAAATTTTCTAAGTGCCAACGGCACTAGCGAGCGAATGTGTCCGCTCGGCGCTGGTTCCCGGGTCGGACCCGGAAGACGAAAAACGCCGGTCCTCGCCTGGAGGTCCCAGCAAAATCGGCGAAAAAACGACTAAGTGTCAACTTTCGAAAAAACGGCTAAGTGTCGACTTTCGAAAAAACGGCTAAGTGTCAACTTTCGAAAAAACGGCTAAGTGTCAACTTTCGAAAAAACGACTAAGTGCCCACGGCTCTGCGGGGCTTGTGAGTCCGCCCCGCGCCGGTTCGGCGGTCGGCCTCAAAAAGCAAAAAATCAGCCTCTCTCCCTGGAGCTCACCAAAAATTTGTCGAAATTTTTCTAAGTTCTCCTCGAGGTACCAGGGGGTGAGGTACCCGGGCTAAGGTGCAGTACCTTTTTTGGTCTTCAGGTGCGCCAGAGTACAATGAAATGGTCCCAGTAGTCAGTGTACTCATCGACTTTCCCCCCGTTTTCCAAAGCACCTCGTTTACGAGTATGGAGGAGATGGTGCTGGTCTCCCCACGGCGTCGGACACGCCGTCCTCGACAGCACAAGGTCGGATAGAAGACCTGGAAAGCGCCGTGGCACGCGCTGGAGGTGGGCACTTTGGCGAAAAAACGACTAAGTGTCAACTTTCGAAAAAACGACTAAGTGTCAACTTTCGAAAAAACGGCTAAGTGTCAACTTTCGAAAAAACGACTAAGTGTCACCTCTCTGAAAAAATGGCAAAGTGTCGCCTCTCTGAAAATTTTCTAAGTGCCCACGGCTCTGCGGGCTCGTGCATCCGAGCCGCGCCGGTTCTGCAACCGGCCTAGAATGACGAAAAATAACGGTCTCCTCCTGGAGCTCACAGCCAATTGTGGCGAAAAAGTGGCAAAGTGCCCACGGCTCTGCGGGCTCGTGCATCCGACCCGCGCCGGTTCCGCAGTCGGCCTCGAATGACGAAAAATGACGGTCTCCTCCTGGAGCTCACAGCCAACTTGGCAAAAAGTTTCTAAGTGCCCACGGCCCTGCCGAGCTTTGGCGTCCGCCCAGCGCCGGTTCCGCAGTCGGCCTCGAATGACGAAAAATAACGGTCTCCTCCTGGAGCTCACAGCCAACTTGGCAAAAAGTTTCTAAGTGCCCACGGCCCTGCCGAGCTTTGGCGTCCGCTCAGCGCCGGTTCCGCAGTCGGCCTCGAATGACGAAAAATAACGGTCTCCTCCTGGAGCTCACAGCCAACTTGGCAAAAAGTTTCTAAGTGCCCACGGCCCTGCCGAGCTTTGGCGTCCGCCCAGCGCCGGTTCCGCAGTCGGCCTCGAATGACGAAAAAAGACGGTCTCCTCCTGGAGCTCACAGCCAACTTGGCAAAAAGTTTCTAAGTGCCCACGGCCCTTCCGAGCTTTGGCGTCCGCTCAGCGCCGGTGCCGCAGTCGGCCTCGAATGACGAAAAATGACGGTCTCCTCCTGGAGCTCACAGCCAACTTGGCAAAAAGTTTCTAAGTGCCCACGGCCCTGCCGAGCTTTGGCGTCCGCCCAGCGCCGGTTCCTCAGTCGGCCTCGAATGACGAAAAATAACGGTCTCCTCCTGGAGCTCACAGCCAACTTGGCAAAAAGTTTCTAAGTGCCCACGGCCCTGCCGAGCTTTGGCGTCCGCCCAGCGCCGGTTCCGCAGTCGGCCTAGAATGACGAAAAATAACGGTCTCCTCCTGGAGCTCACAGCCAACTTGGCAAAAAGTTTCTAAGTGCCCACGGCCCTGCCGAGCTTTGGCGTCCGCTCAGCGCCGGTGCCGCAGTCGGCCTCGAATGACGAAAAATGACGGTCTCCTCCTGGAGCTCACAGCCAACTTGGCAAAAAGTTTCTAAGTGCCCACGGCCCTGCCGAGCTTTGGCGTCCGCCCAGCGCCGGTTCCGCAGTCGGCCTCGAATGACGAAAAATAACGGTCTCCTCCTGGAGCTCACAGCCAACTTGGCAAAAAGTTTCTAAGTGCCCACGGCCCTGCCGAGCTTTGGCGTCCGCTCAGCGCCGGTGCCGCAGTCGGCCTCGAATGACGAAAAATGACGGTCTCCTCCTGGAGCTCACAGCCAACTTGGCAAAAAGTTTCTAAGTGCCCACGGCCCTGCCGAGCTTTGGCGTCCGCCCAGCGCCGGTTCCGCAGTCGGCCTCGAATGACGAAAAATAACGGTCTCCTCCTGGAGCTCACAGCCAACTTGGCAAAAAGTTTCTAAGTGCCCACGGCCCTGCCGAGCTTTGGCGTCCGCCCAGCGCCGGTTCCGCAGTCGGCCTCGAATGACGAAAAATAACGGTCTCCTCCTGGAGCTCACAGCCAACTTGGCAAAAAGTTTCTAAGTGCCCACGGCCCTGCCGAGCTTTGGCGTCCGCCCAGCGCCGGTTCCGCAGTCGGCCTCGAATGACGAAAAATGACGGTCTCCTCCTGGAGCTCACAGCCAACTTGGCAAAAAGTTTCTAAGTGTCACATCTCTGAAAAAACGGCTAAGTGTCGACTTTCGAAAAAACGGCTAAGTGTCAACTTTCGAAAAAACGGCTAAGTGTCGCCTCTCTGAAAAAACGGCAAAGTGTCAACTTTCGAAAAAACGACAGAGTGTCGCCTCTCTGAAAAAACGACTAAGTGTCGACTCTGAGAAAATGGCAAAGTGCCCACGGCTCTGCGGGCTCGTGCATCCGACCCGCGCCGGTTCCCCAGCCGGCCTGAAATAAGGCAAAACCAGCCTCTCCGCCTGGAGCTCAGAGCCAACTTGGCGAATATTTTCTAAGTGCCCACGGCTCTGCGTGGCTACGGCGTCTGCCCAGCGCCGGTTCCTGGGTCGAACCCCGAGGACGAGGAATGCCGGTCTCCGCCTGGAGGTCCCAGCTTAATCGGCGAAAATTTTCTAAGTGCCCACGGCTCTGCCGGGCTCGTGCATCCGACCCGCGCCGGTTCCCCAGCCGGCCTGAAATAAGGCAAAACCAGGCTCTCCCCCTGGAGCTCAGAGCCAATTGTGGCGAAAAAACGACTAAGTGTCAACTTTCGAAAAAACGACTAAGTGTCAACTTTCCAAAAAAACGGCTAAGTGTCGACTTTCGAAAAAACGGCTAAGTGTCAACTTTCGAAAAAACGACTAAGTGTCGCCTCTGAAAAAACGACTAAGTGTCGCCTCTCTGAAAAAACGACTAAGTGCCCACGGCTCTGGGGGGCTTGTGAGTCCGCCCCGCGCCGGTTCGGCGGTCGGCCTCAAAAAGCGAAAAATCAGCCTCTCTCCCTGGAGCTCACCAAAAATTTGTCGAAATTTTTCTAAGTTCTCCTCGAGGTACCAGGGGGTGAGGTACCCGGGCTAAGGTGCAGTACCTTTTTTGGTCTTCAGGTGCGCCAGAGTACAATGAAATGGTCCCAGTAGTCAGTGTACTCATCGACTTTCCCCCCGTTTTCCAAAGCACCCCGTTTACGAGTATGGAGGAGATGGTGCTGGTCTCCCCACGGCGTCGGACACGCCGTCCTCGACAGCACAAGGTCGGATAGAAGACCTGAAAAGCGCCGTGGCACGCGCTGGAGGTGTCACTGTGGCGAAAAAGTGACTAAGTGTCAACTTTCGAAAAAACGGCTAAGTGTCAACTTTCGAAAAAACGGCTAAGTGTCAACTTTCGAAAAAACTGCTAAGTGTCAACTTTCGAAAAAACGACTAAGTGTCGCCTCTCTGAAAAAACGGCAAAGTGTCAACTTTCGAAAAAACGACTAAGTGTCAACTTTCGAAAAAACGACTAAGTGTCACCTCTCTGAAAAAATGGCAAAGTGTCAACTGCGAATGTGGTGGTGCATGGAAGGAAGTGGAGGACGGCCGCCTCCTTAAACACAGGCCGGAGAGGAGCGTCAGGGCCAGGCTCCTCAAACATGGACCGAGTGTCGCCCTTAACACAGACCAAGGGGAGGACGGCCGCCTCCTTAAACACAGGCCGGAGAGGAGCGTCAGGGCCAGGCTCCTCAAACATGGACCGAGTGTCGCCCTTAACACAGACCAAGGGGAGGACGGCCGCCTCCTTAAACACAGGCCGGAGAGGAGCGTCAGGGCCAGGCTCCTCAAACATGGACCGAGTGTCGCCCTTAACACGGACCAAGGGGAGGACGGCCGCCTCCTTAAACACAGGCCGGAGAGGAGCGTCAGGGCCAGGCTCCTCAAACATGGACCGAGTGTCGCCCTTAACACGGACCAAGGGGAGGACGGCCGCCTCCTTAAACACAGGCCGGAGAGGAGCGTCAGGGCCAGGCTCCTCAAACATGGACCGAGTGTCGCCCTTAACACAGACCAAGGGGAGGACGGCCGCCTCCTTAAACACAGGCCGGAGAGGAGCGTCAGGGCCAGGCTCCTCAAACATGGACCGAGTGTCGCCCTTAACACGGACCAAGGGGAGGACGGCCGCCTCCTTAAACACAGGCCGGAGAGGAGCGTCAGGGCCAGGCTCCTCAAACATGGACCGAGTGTCGCCCTTAACACGGACCAAGGGGAGGACGGCCGCCTCCTTAAACACAGGCCGGAGAGGAGCGTCAGGGCCAGGCTCCTCAAACATGGACCGAGTGTCGCCCTTAACACAGACCAAGGGGAGGACGGCCGCCTCCTTAAACACAGGCCGGAGAGGAGCGTCAGGGCCAGGCTCCTCAAACATGGACCGAGTGTCGCCCTTAACACGGACCAAGGGGAGGACGGCCGCCTCCTTAAACACAGGCCGGAGAGGAGCGTCAGGGCCAGGCTCCTCAAACATGGACCGAGTGTCGCCCTTAACACGGACCAAGGGGAGGACGGCCGCCTCCTTAAACACAGGCCGGAGAGGAGCGTCAGGGCCAGGCTCCTCAAACATGGACAGAGTGTCGCCCTTAACACAGACCAAGCGGAGGACGGCCGCCTCCCTAAATACAGGCCGAACCGGAGCGCGAGTGTCGCTCCTTAAACACGGACCGAGTGGAGGACGGCCGCCTCCTTAAACACAGGCCGAACAAAATGACACAAAGTGTCAACTGCGAATGTTGTCCATCCAAGGAAGGAGCGTGATGCCCGGCCGGCTCCTTAAACACAGGCCGAGAGTCGCCCCGGACGGTCCGCCTCGCGGCGCCCGTCTGCTCGGATAAAATGACACAAAGTGTCAACTACGAATGTTGTCCATCCAAGGAGGGAGCGTGATGCCCGGCCGGCTCCGAAAACACAGGCCGAGAGTCGCCCCGGACGGTCCGCCTCGCGGCGCCCGTCTGCTCGGATAAAATGACACAAAGTGTCAACTGCGAATGTTGTCCATCCAAGGAAGGAGCGTGATGCCCGGCCGGCTCCTTAAACACAGGCCGAGAGTCGCCCCGGACGGTCCGCCTCGCTGCGCCCGCCCGCTCGGATAAAATGACACAAAGTGTCAACTACGAATGTTGTCCATCCAAGGAAGGAGCGTGATGCCCGGCCGGCTCCTTAAACACAGGCCGAGAGTCGCCCCGGACGGTCGCCTCGCGGCGCCCGTCTGCTCGGATAAAATGACACAAAGTGTCAACTACGAATGTTGTCCATCCAAGGAGGGAGCGTGATGCCCGGCCGGCTCCGAAAACACAGGCCGAGAGTCGCCCCGGACGGTCCGCCTCGCGGCGCCCGTCTGCTCGGATAAAATGACACAAAGTGTCAACTGCGAATGTTGTCCATCCAAGGAAGGAGCGTGATGCCCGGCCGGCTCCTTAAACACAGGCCGAGAGTCGCCCCGGACGGTCCGCCTCGCGGCGCCCGCCCGCTCGGATAAAATGACACAAAGTGTCAACTACGAATGTTGTCCATCCAAGGAAGGAGCGTGATGCCCGGCCGGCTCCTTAAACACAGGCCGAGAGTCGCCCCGGACGGTCGCCTCGCGGCGCCCGTCTGCTCGGATAAAATGACACAAAGTGTCAACTACGAATGTTGTCCATCCAAGGAGGGAGCGTGATGCCCGGCCGGCTCCGAAAACACAGGCCGAGAGTCGCCCCGGACGGTCCGCCTCGCGGCGCCCGTCTGCTCGGATAAAATGACACAAAGTGTCAACTACGAATGTTGTCCATCCAAGGAGGGAGCGTGAGGCCCGGCCGGCTCCGAAAACACAGGCCGAGAGTCGCCCCGGACGGTCCGCCTCGCGGCGCCCGTCTGCTCGGATAAAATGACACAAAGTGTCAACTACGAATGTTGTCCATCCAAGGAGGGAGCGTGATGCCCGGCCGGCTCCGAAAACACAGGCCGAGAGTCGCCCCGGACGGTCCGCCTCTCGAGGCGCCCGCCCGCTCGGATAAAATGACACAAAGTGTCAACTA
>NW_028232263.1:7500-25000 GCF_054491065.1 Syngnathus leptorhynchus | reverse complement strand
GAGCTCCATAGCTCCATAGCACCAGAGCTCCATAGCTCCATAGCACCAGAGCTCCATAGCTCCATAGCACCAGAGCTCCATAGCTCCATAGCACCAGAGCTCCATAGCTCCATAGCACCAGAGCTCCATAGCTCCATAGCACCAGAGCTCCATAGCTCCATAGCACCAGAGCTCCATAGCTCCATAGCACCAGAGCTCCATAGCTCCATAGCACCAGAGCTCCATAGCTCCATAGCACCAGAGCTCCATAGCTCCATAGCTCCAGCCTGGGTGGCTGGTGGCTCCATAGCTCCATACTTCCATAGCTCCAGTCAGAGAGTGTGCTAAAATTGCACTAAGTGCGAAAGCCCATTCATTTACAACGGCGTGTCCACAAGGCGGCGACATTTCCCCGTTACCGGTGGCTGCGCGGCGGGTGAGTGACAGAGCTTATCCGAGCGGCTGGAACTCTGCGCCGGCGTGGTCGAGCGTGAGGCCTCGGCCCTTTGGCTGCCTGGTACCTAAAACACTTCCATTGATCCAGCCACGGAGGGTGCTGGCTGGTGGCTCCATACCTCCAGAGCTCCAGAGCTCCATAGCACCAGAGCTCCATAGCTCCATAGCACCAGAGCTCCATAGCTCCATAGCACCAGAGCTCCATAGCTCCATAGCACCAGAGCTCCATAGCTCCATAGCACCAGAGCTCCATAGCTCCATAGCACCAGAGCTCCATAGCTCCATAGCACCAGAGCTCCATAGCTCCATAGCACCAGAGCTCCATAGCTCCATAGCACCAGAGCTCCATAGCTCCATAGCACCAGAGCTCCATAGCTCCATAGCACCAGAGCTCCATAGCTCCATAGCACCAGAGCTCCATAGCTCCATAGCACCAGGGCTCCATAGCTCCATAGCTCCAGGGCTCCATAGCTCCATAGCTCCAGAGCTCCAGAGCTCCAGAGCTCCATAGCTCCATAGCTCCATAGCTCCATACTTCCATAGCTCCGGAGCTCCATGGCTCCATACTTCCATAGCTCCAGCCTGGCTGGCTGGTGGCTCCATAGCTCCATACTTGCAGCCACGGAGCTGGCGAAAATTGCACTAAGTGCGAAAGCCCATTCATTTACAACGGCGTGTCCACAAGGCGGCGACATTTCCCCGTTACCGGTGGCTGCGCGGCGGGTGAGTGACAGAGCTTATCCGAGCGGCTGGAACTCTGCGCCGGCGTGGTCGAGCGTGAGGCCTCGGCCCTTTGGCTGCCTGGTACCTAAAACACTTCCATTGATCCAGCCTCGGAGGGTGCTGGCTGGTGGCTCCATACCTCCATAGCTCCATACCTCCAGAGCTCCAGAGCTCCATAGCACCAGAGCTCCATAGCTCCATAGCACCAGAGCTCCATAATACCAGAGCTCCATAGCTCCATAGCTCCATAGCACCAGAGCTCCATAGCTCCATAGCACCAGAGCTCCATAGCTCCATAGCACCAGAGCTCCATAGCTCCATAGCACCAGAGCTCCATAGCTCCATAGCACCAGAGCTCCATAGCTCCATAGCACCAGAGCTCCATAGCTCCATAGCACCAGGGCTCCATAGCTCCATAGCTCCAGGGCTCCATAGCTCCATAGCTCCAGAGCTCCAGAGCTCCAGAGCTCCATAGCTCCATAGCTCCATAGCTCCATACTTCCATAGCTCCGGAGCTCCATGGCTCCATACTTCCATAGCTCCAGCCTGGCTGGCTGGTGGCTCCATAGCTCCATACTTGCAGCCACGGAGCTGGCGAAAATTGCACTAAGTGCGAAAGCCCATTCATTTACAACGGCGTGTCCACAAGGCGGCGACATTTCCCCGTTACCGGTGGCTGCGCGGCGGGTGAGTGACAGAGCTTATCCGAGCGGCTGGAACTCTGCGCCGGCGTGGTCGAGCGTGAGGCCTCGGCCCTTTGGCTGCCTGGTACCTAAAACACTTCCATTGATCCAGCCTCGGAGGGTGCTGGCTGGTGGCTCCATACCTCCATAGCTCCATACCTCCAGAGCTCCAGAGCTCCATAGCACCAGAGCTCCATAGCTCCATAGCACCAGAGCTCCATAATACCAGAGCTCCATAGCTCCATAGCTCCATAGCACCAGAGCTCCATAGCTCCATAGCACCAGAGCTCCATAGCTCCATAGCACCAGAGCTCCATAGCTCCATAGCACCAGAGCTCCATAGCTCCATAGCACCAGAGCTCCATAGCTCCATAGCACCAGAGCTCCATAGCTCCATAGCACCAGAGCTCCATAGCTCCATAGCACCAGAGCTCCATAGCTCCATAGCACCAGAGCTCCATAGCTCCATAGCACCAGAGCTCCATAGCTCCATAGCACCAGAGCTCCATAGCTCCATAGCACCAGAGCTCCATAGCTCCATAGCACCAGAGCTCCATAGCTCCATAGCTCCAGCCTGGGTGGCTGGTGGCTCCATAGCTCCATACTTCCATAGCTCCAGTCAGAGAGTGTGCTAAAATTGCACTAAGTGCGAAAGCCCATTCATTTACAACGGCGTGTCCACAAGGCGGCGACATTTCCCCGTTACCGGTGGCTGCGCGGCGGGTGAGTGACAGAGCTTATCCGAGCGGCTGGAACTCTGCGCCGGCGTGGTCGAGCGTGAGGCCTCGGCCCTTTGGCTGCCTGGTACCTAAAACACTTCCATTGATCCAGCCACGGAGGGTGCTGGCTGGTGGCTCCATAGCTCCATACCTCCAGAGCTCCAGAGCTCCATAGCACCAGAGCTCCATAGCTCCATAGCACCAGAGCTCCATAGCACCAGAGCTCCATAGCTCCATAGCACCAGAGCTCCATAGCTCCATAGCACCAGAGCTCCATAGCTCCATAGCACCAGAGCTCCATAGCTCCATAGCTCCATAGCACCAGAGCTCCATAGCTCCATAGCACCAGAGCTCCATAGCTCCATAGCACCAGAGCTCCATAGCTCCATAGCACCAGAGCTCCATAGCTCCATAGCACCAGAGCTCCATAGCTCCATAGCACCAGAGCTCCATAGCTCCATAGCACCAGAGCTCCATAGCTCCATAGCACCAGAGCTCCATAGCTCCATAGCACCAGAGCTCCATAGCTCCATAGCTCCAGGGCTCCATAGCTCCATAGCTCCAGGGCTCCATAGCTCCAGGGCTCCAGGGCTCCATAGCTCCAGGGCTCCATAGCTCCAGGGCTCCAGGGCTCCATAGCTCCATACCTCCAGAGCTCCATACCTCCAGAGCTCCAGAGCTCCATAGCACCAGAGCTCCATGGCTTCAGAGCTCCATAGCACCATAGCTCCATACCTCCAGAGCTCCAGGGCTCCATAGCTCCATAGCTCCATAGCTCCATAGCTCCATACCTCCAGAGCTCCATAGCACCAGAGCTCCATGGCTCCATAGCTCCAGCCTGGGTGGCTGGTGGCTCCATAGCTCCATACTTCCATAGCTCCAGTCAGAGAGTTGGCGAAAATTGCACTAAGTGCGAAAGCCCATTCATTTACAACGGCGTGTCCGCCAGGCGGCGACATTTCCCCGTTACCGGTGGCTGCGCGGCGGGTGAGTGACAGAGCTTATCCGAGCGGCTGGAACTCTGCGCCGGCGTGGTCGAGCGGCTGGCCTCGGTAGTTGAGGTACCAGGGGTGGGGCGGGGAGCTCCAGGCGGGTCTTGTGAGAGAGTGAAGCCGAGCGGCTGGAACTCTCGGCCGGCCTGGTCGAGCGGCTGGCCTCGGTAGTTGAGGTACCAGGGGCGGGCTGGGGAGCTCCAGGCGGGGCTTGTGAGAGAGTGAAGCCGAGCGGCTGGAACTCTGGGCCGGCCTGGTCGAGCGGCTGGCCTCGGTAGTTGAGGTACCAGGGGTGGGCTGGGGAGCTCCAGGCGGGGCTTGTGAGAGAGTGTAGCCGAGCGGCTGGAACTCTGGGCCGGCGTGGTTGAGCAGCATGCCCGCGGAGGTGGCTCTTCCATAGGCAGGGAGGGTGCTGGAGCTCCACACTTCCATAGGCAGGGAGGGTGCTGGAGCTCCACACTTCCATAGGCAGGGAGGGTGCTGGAGCTCCACACTTCCATAGGCAGGGAGGGTGCTGGAGCTCCACACTTCCATAGGCAGGGAGGGTGCTGGAGCTCCACACTTCCATAGGCAGGGAGGGTGCTGGAGCTCCACACTTCCATAGGCAGGGAGGGTGCTGGAGCTCCACACTTCCATAGGCAGGGAGGGTGCTGGAGCTCCACACTTCCATAGGCAGGGAGGGTGCTGGAGCTCCACACTTCCATAGGCAGGGAGGGTGCTGGAGCTCCACACTTCCATAGGCAGGGAGGGTGCTGGAGCTCCACACTTCCATAGGCAGGGAGGGTGCTGGAGCTCCACACTTCCATAGGCAGGGAGGGTGCTGGAGCTCCACACTTCCATAGGCAGGGAGGGTGCTGGAGCTCCACACTTCCATAGGCAGGGAGGGTGCTGGAGCTCCACACTTCCATAGGCAGGGAGGGTGCTGGAGCTCCACACTTCCATAGGCAGGGAGGGTGCTGGAGCTCCACACTTCCATAGGCAGGGAGGGTGCTGGAGCTCCACACTTCCATAGGCAGGGAGGGTGCTGGAGCTCCACACTTCCATAGGCAGGGAGGGTGCTGGAGCTCCACACTTCCATAGGCAGGGAGGGTGCTGGAGCTCCACACTTCCATAGGCAGGGAGGGTGCTGGAGCTCCACACTTCCATAGGCAGGGAGGGTGCTGGAGCTCCACACTTCCATAGGCAGGGAGGGTGCTGGAGCTCCACACTTCCATAGGCAGGGAGGGTGCTGGAGCTCCACACTTCCATAGGCAGGGAGGGTGCTGGAGCTCCACATCCACACTTCCAGCCACTGCATGCTGGCACTTCCACCTTGCTTGCTAAGTCGGCGTGATCTTGCCCAAAAAGTCCCTCCTCACCTCCAGCTGGAAGTGGAAAAAAATCCTCCACCTGCTTGGCCGAGGTTCTGGAAGCCAGCAGCTCGCAGAATGTTGCCAAAGTTTCACTGGAAGGAAAAGAAAAGAGAAGACCGAGTGCGCATTTCACCTACCGCCGAATGTCCACAAGAGGGAAGTGTCACTCCGTCGCAGAATCTGCGCCGACGCACTCGGCACCCTTCGAATTTATGGTGCCGGTGCGGGTGTTCTGGGTGCAAAAAGGCCGCCCAAGTGGTAGAAAAAAATCAGACTTCGTCTCTTAGGTCGAAATTAATGCCAAGTTTTGAAATGCGCTGGCAGGGGTGGACCAGGGCCCGTTAGAAGTGCTTAGCCGAGGTCCTGGAAGCCTAACCCGGCGTGATCTTGTGCAAAAAGCCGCTGCTGAGCTCCAGCTGGAAGTGTAAAAAGAACCGGGCTGGATCAAAAAAAGAACCGGGCGGCCCGTTAAAATTGCTTAGCCGAGGTCCTGGAACCCTAACCCGGCGTGATCTTGTGCAAAAAGCCGCTGCTGAGCTCCAGCTGGAAGTGTAAAAAGAACCGGGCTGGTTCAAAAAAAGAACCGGGCGACCCGTTAGAAGTGCTTAGCCGAGGTCCTGGAAGCCTAACCCGGCGTGATCTTGTGCAAAAAGCCGCTGCTGAGCTCCAGCTGGAAGTGGAAAAAGAACCGGGCTGGATCAAAAAAGAACCGGGCGACCCGTTAAAATTGCTTAGCCGAGGTCCTGGAAGCCTAACACGGCGTGTTCTTGTGCAAAAAGCCGCTCCCGAGCTCCAGCTGGAAGTGTAAAAAGAACCAGGCTGGATAAAAAAAAGAACCGGGCTGGATCAAAAAAGAACCGGGCGACCCGTTAAAATTGCTTAGCCGAGGTCCTGGAAGCCTAACACGGCGTGATCTTGTGCAAAAAGCCGCTCCCGAGCTCCAGCTGGAAGTGTAAAAAGAACCGGGCTGGATAAAAAAAGAACCGGGCTGGATCAAAAAAGAACCGGGCGGCCCGTTAAAATTGCTTAGCCGAGGTCCTGGAAGCCTAACACGGCGTGATCTTGTGCAAAAAGCCGCTCCCGAGCTCCAGCTGGAAGTGTAAAAAGAACCGGGCTGGATCAAAAAAGAACCGGGCTGGATAAAAAAAAGAACCGGGCGGCCCGTTAAAATTGCTTAGCCGAGGTCCTGGAAGCCTAACCCGGCGTGATCTTGTGCAAAAAGCCGCTCCCGAGCTCCAGCTGGAAGTGTAAAAAGAACCGGGCTGGATAAAAAAAGAACCGGGCTGGATCAAAAAAAGAACCGGGCGACCCGTTAAAATTGCTTAGCCGAGGTCCTGGAAGCCTAACACGGCGTGATCTTGTGCAAAAAGCCGCTCCCGAGCTCCAGCTGGAAGTGTAAAAAGAACCGGGCTGGATCAAAAAAGAACCGGGCTGGATAAAAAAAAAGAACCGGGCGACCCGTTAAAATTGCTTAGCCGAGGTCCTGGAAGCCTAACCCGGCGTGATCTTGTGCAAAAAGCCGCTCCCGAGCTCCAGCTGGAAGTGTAAAAAGAACCGGGCTGGATAAAAAAAGAACCGGGCTGGATCAAAAAAAGAACCGGGCGACCCGTTAAAATTGCTTAGCCGAGGTCCTGGAAGCCTAACACGGCGTGATCTTGTGCAAAAAGCCGCTCCCGAGCTCCAGCTGGAAGTGTAAAAAGAACCGGGCTGGATAAAAAAAGAACCGGGCTGGATCAAAAAAGAACCGGGCGACCCGTTAAAATTGCTTAGCCGAGGTCCTGGAAGCCTAACCCGGCGTGATCTTGTGCAAAAAGCCGCTCCCGAGCTCCAGCTGGAAGTGTAAAAAGAACCGGGCTGGATAAAAAAAAGAACCGGGCTGGATCAAAAAAGAACCGGGCGACCCGTTAAAATTGCTTAGCCGAGGTCCTGGAAGCCTAACACGGCGTGATCTTGTGCAAAAAGCCGCTCCCGAGCTCCAGCTGGAAGTGTAAAAAGAACCGGGCTGGATAAAAAAAGAACCGGGCTGGATCAAAAAAGAACCGGGCGACCCGTTAAAATTGCTTAGCCGAGGTCCTGGAAGCCTAACCCGGCGTGATCTTGTGCAAAAAGCCGCTCCCGAGCTCCAGCTGGAAGTGTAAAAAGAACCGGGCTGGATAAAAAAAAGAACCGGGCTGGATCAAAAAAGAACCGGGCGACCCGTTAAAATTGCTTAGCCGAGGTCCTGGAAGCCTAACACGGCGTGATCTTGTGCAAAAAGCCGCTCCCGAGCTCCAGCTGGAAGTGTAAAAAGAACCGGGCTGGATAAAAAAAAGAACCGGGCTGGATCAAAAAAGAACCGGGCGACCCGTTAAAATTGCTTAGCCGAGGTCCTGGAAGCCTAACCCGGCGTGATCTTGTGCAAAAAGCCGCTCCCGAGCTCCAGCTGGAAGTGTAAAAAGAACCGGGCTGGATAAAAAAAAGAACCGGGCTGGATCAAAAAAGAACCGGGCGACCCGTTAAAATTGCTTAGCCGAGGTCCTGGAAGCCTAACACGGCGTGATCTTGTGCAAATAGCCGCTCCCGAGCTCCAGCTGGAAGTGTAAAAAGAACCAGGCTGGATAAAAAAAAGAACCGGGCTGGATCAAAAAAGAACCGGGCGACCCGTTAAAATTGCTTAGCCGAGGTCCTGGAAGCCTAACCCGGCGTGATCTTGTGCAAAAAGCCGCTCCCGAGCTCCAGCTGGAAGTGTAAAAAGAACCGGGCTGGATAAAAAAAAGAACCGGGCTGGATCAAAAAAGAACCGGGCGACCCGTTAAAATTGCTTAGCCGAGGTCCTGGAAGCCTAACACGGCGTGTTCTTGTGCAAAAAGCCGCTCCCGAGCTTCAGCTGGAAGTGTAAAAAGAACCGGGCTGGATAAAAAAAGAACCGGGATGGATAAAAAAAAGAACCGGGCGACCCGTTAAAATTGCTTAGCCGAGGTCCTGGAAGCCTAACACGGCGTGATCTTGTGCAAAAAGCCGCTCCCGAGCTCCAGCTGGAAGTGTAAAAAGAACCAGGCTGGATAAAAAAAAGAACCGGGCTGGATCAAAAAAGAACCGGGCGACCCGTTAAAATTGCTTAGCCGAGGTCCTGGAAGCCTAACACGGCGTGATCTTGTGCAAAAAGCCGCTCCCGAGCTCCAGCTGGAAGTGTAAAAAGAACCAGGCTGGATAAAAAAAGAACCGGGCTGGATCAAAAAAGAACCGGGCGACCCGTTAAAATTGCTTAGCCGAGGTCCTGGAAGCCTAACCCGGCGTGATCTTGCCCGAAATTCGGCCTCTATACTTCCATTTTAGGTACCAGGCGCTCATAGTGTGTTGGTCCCACTAGTCAGTGTACTGGTCCCACTCGCTAGTGTACTGGTCCCCCTAGTCAGTGTACTCATCCAGTTACCCCCCGTTTTCCAAAACACCATCGGCACGTATAAGGGGGGGACTCCTGAGAGAGATGAGGTATATGGCAGCGCAACACCAATCCGCTCCGCGCTGGTTCCCATGTCGGCTACGGATGAATAAAACCAGCCTGTCCCCCCTGGAGCTCACGAGACACGGAATTTTTTCTAAGTGCCAACGGCTCTTCCGAGCAAACGTGTCCGCTCCGGCTGGTTCCCCCGTCGGCCTCGAATGACGAAAAATGCCGGTCTCCGCCCGGAGCTCATGACAAACGAAAAATTTTCTAAGTGCCAACGGCACTAGCGAGCGAATGTGTCCGCTCGGCGCTGGTTCCCGGGTCGAACCCGGAAGACGAAAAACGCCGGTCCTCGCCCGGAGCTCATGACAAACGAAAAATTTTCTAAGTGCCAACGGCACTAGCGAGCGAATGTGTCCGCTCGGCGCTGGTTCCCGGGTCGAACCCGGAAGACGAAAAACGCCGCTCTCCGCCCGGAGCTCATGACAAACGAAAAATTTTCTAAGTGCCAACGGCACTAGCGAGCGAATGTGTCCGCTCGGCGCTGGTTCCCGGGTCGAACCCGGAAGACGAAAAACGCCGGTCCTCGCCCGGAGCTCATGACAAACGAAAAATTTTCTAAGTGCCAACGGCACTAGCGAGCGAATGTGTCCGCTCGGCGCTGGTTCCCGGGTCGAACCCGGAAGACGAAAAACGCCGCTCTCCGCCCGGAGCTCATGACAAACGAAAAATTTTCTAAGTGCCAACGGCACTAGCGAGCGAATGTGTCCGCTCGGCGCTGGTTCCCGGGTCGAACCCGGAAGACGAAAAACGCCGGTCCTCGCCCGGAGCTCATGACAAACGAAAAATTTTCTAAGTGCCAACGGCACTAGCGAGCGAATGTGTCCGCTCGGCGCTGGTTCCCGGGTCGAACCCGGAAGACGAAAAACGCCGGTCTCCGCCCGGAGCTCATGACAAACGAAAAATTTTCTAAGTGCCAACGGCACTAGCGAGCGAATGTGTCCGCTCGGCGCTGGTTCCCGGGTCGGACCCGGAAGACGAAAAACGCCGGTCTCCGCCCGGAGCTCATGACAAACGAAAAATTTTCTAAGTGCCAACGGCACTAGCGAGCGAATGTGTCCGCTCGGCGCTGGTTCCCGGGTCGAACCCGGAAGACGAAAAACGCCGGTCTCCGCCCGGAGCTCATGACAAACGAAAAATTTTCTAAGTGCCAACGGCACTAGCGAGCGAATGTGTCCGCTCGGCGCTGGTTCCCGGGTCGAACCCGGAAGACGAAAAACGCCGGTCTCCGCCCGGAGCTCATGACAAACGAAAAATTTTCTAAGTGCCAACGGCACTAGCGAGCGAATGTGTCCGCTCGGCGCTGGTTCCCGGGTCGGACCCGGAAGACGAAAAACGCCGGTCCTCGCCTGGAGGTCCCAGCAAAATCGGCGAAAAAACGACTAAGTGTCAACTTTCGAAAAAACGGCTAAGTGTCGACTTTCGAAAAAACGGCTAAGTGTCAACTTTCGAAAAAACGGCTAAGTGTCAACTTTCGAAAAAACGACTAAGTGCCCACGGCTCTGCGGGGCTTGTGAGTCCGCCCCGCGCCGGTTCGGCGGTCGGCCTCAAAAAGCAAAAAATCAGCCTCTCTCCCTGGAGCTCACCAAAAATTTGTCGAAATTTTTCTAAGTTCTCCTCGAGGTACCAGGGGGTGAGGTACCCGGGCTAAGGTGCAGTACCTTTTTTGGTCTTCAGGTGCGCCAGAGTACAATGAAATGGTCCCAGTAGTCAGTGTACTCATCGACTTTCCCCCCGTTTTCCAAAGCACCTCGTTTACGAGTATGGAGGAGATGGTGCTGGTCTCCCCACGGCGTCGGACACGCCGTCCTCGACAGCACAAGGTCGGATAGAAGACCTGGAAAGCGCCGTGGCACGCGCTGGAGGTGGGCACTTTGGCGAAAAAACGACTAAGTGTCAACTTTCGAAAAAACGACTAAGTGTCAACTTTCGAAAAAACGGCTAAGTGTCAACTTTCGAAAAAACGACTAAGTGTCACCTCTCTGAAAAAATGGCAAAGTGTCGCCTCTCTGAAAATTTTCTAAGTGCCCACGGCTCTGCGGGCTCGTGCATCCGAGCCGCGCCGGTTCTGCAACCGGCCTAGAATGACGAAAAATAACGGTCTCCTCCTGGAGCTCACAGCCAATTGTGGCGAAAAAGTGGCAAAGTGCCCACGGCTCTGCGGGCTCGTGCATCCGACCCGCGCCGGTTCCGCAGTCGGCCTCGAATGACGAAAAATGACGGTCTCCTCCTGGAGCTCACAGCCAACTTGGCAAAAAGTTTCTAAGTGCCCACGGCCCTGCCGAGCTTTGGCGTCCGCCCAGCGCCGGTTCCGCAGTCGGCCTCGAATGACGAAAAATAACGGTCTCCTCCTGGAGCTCACAGCCAACTTGGCAAAAAGTTTCTAAGTGCCCACGGCCCTGCCGAGCTTTGGCGTCCGCTCAGCGCCGGTTCCGCAGTCGGCCTCGAATGACGAAAAATAACGGTCTCCTCCTGGAGCTCACAGCCAACTTGGCAAAAAGTTTCTAAGTGCCCACGGCCCTGCCGAGCTTTGGCGTCCGCCCAGCGCCGGTTCCGCAGTCGGCCTCGAATGACGAAAAAAGACGGTCTCCTCCTGGAGCTCACAGCCAACTTGGCAAAAAGTTTCTAAGTGCCCACGGCCCTTCCGAGCTTTGGCGTCCGCTCAGCGCCGGTGCCGCAGTCGGCCTCGAATGACGAAAAATGACGGTCTCCTCCTGGAGCTCACAGCCAACTTGGCAAAAAGTTTCTAAGTGCCCACGGCCCTGCCGAGCTTTGGCGTCCGCCCAGCGCCGGTTCCTCAGTCGGCCTCGAATGACGAAAAATAACGGTCTCCTCCTGGAGCTCACAGCCAACTTGGCAAAAAGTTTCTAAGTGCCCACGGCCCTGCCGAGCTTTGGCGTCCGCCCAGCGCCGGTTCCGCAGTCGGCCTAGAATGACGAAAAATAACGGTCTCCTCCTGGAGCTCACAGCCAACTTGGCAAAAAGTTTCTAAGTGCCCACGGCCCTGCCGAGCTTTGGCGTCCGCTCAGCGCCGGTGCCGCAGTCGGCCTCGAATGACGAAAAATGACGGTCTCCTCCTGGAGCTCACAGCCAACTTGGCAAAAAGTTTCTAAGTGCCCACGGCCCTGCCGAGCTTTGGCGTCCGCCCAGCGCCGGTTCCGCAGTCGGCCTCGAATGACGAAAAATAACGGTCTCCTCCTGGAGCTCACAGCCAACTTGGCAAAAAGTTTCTAAGTGCCCACGGCCCTGCCGAGCTTTGGCGTCCGCTCAGCGCCGGTGCCGCAGTCGGCCTCGAATGACGAAAAATGACGGTCTCCTCCTGGAGCTCACAGCCAACTTGGCAAAAAGTTTCTAAGTGCCCACGGCCCTGCCGAGCTTTGGCGTCCGCCCAGCGCCGGTTCCGCAGTCGGCCTCGAATGACGAAAAATAACGGTCTCCTCCTGGAGCTCACAGCCAACTTGGCAAAAAGTTTCTAAGTGCCCACGGCCCTGCCGAGCTTTGGCGTCCGCCCAGCGCCGGTTCCGCAGTCGGCCTCGAATGACGAAAAATAACGGTCTCCTCCTGGAGCTCACAGCCAACTTGGCAAAAAGTTTCTAAGTGCCCACGGCCCTGCCGAGCTTTGGCGTCCGCCCAGCGCCGGTTCCGCAGTCGGCCTCGAATGACGAAAAATGACGGTCTCCTCCTGGAGCTCACAGCCAACTTGGCAAAAAGTTTCTAAGTGTCACATCTCTGAAAAAACGGCTAAGTGTCGACTTTCGAAAAAACGGCTAAGTGTCAACTTTCGAAAAAACGGCTAAGTGTCGCCTCTCTGAAAAAACGGCAAAGTGTCAACTTTCGAAAAAACGACAGAGTGTCGCCTCTCTGAAAAAACGACTAAGTGTCGACTCTGAGAAAATGGCAAAGTGCCCACGGCTCTGCGGGCTCGTGCATCCGACCCGCGCCGGTTCCCCAGCCGGCCTGAAATAAGGCAAAACCAGCCTCTCCGCCTGGAGCTCAGAGCCAACTTGGCGAATATTTTCTAAGTGCCCACGGCTCTGCGTGGCTACGGCGTCTGCCCAGCGCCGGTTCCTGGGTCGAACCCCGAGGACGAGGAATGCCGGTCTCCGCCTGGAGGTCCCAGCTTAATCGGCGAAAATTTTCTAAGTGCCCACGGCTCTGCCGGGCTCGTGCATCCGACCCGCGCCGGTTCCCCAGCCGGCCTGAAATAAGGCAAAACCAGGCTCTCCCCCTGGAGCTCAGAGCCAATTGTGGCGAAAAAACGACTAAGTGTCAACTTTCGAAAAAACGACTAAGTGTCAACTTTCCAAAAAAACGGCTAAGTGTCGACTTTCGAAAAAACGGCTAAGTGTCAACTTTCGAAAAAACGACTAAGTGTCGCCTCTGAAAAAACGACTAAGTGTCGCCTCTCTGAAAAAACGACTAAGTGCCCACGGCTCTGGGGGGCTTGTGAGTCCGCCCCGCGCCGGTTCGGCGGTCGGCCTCAAAAAGCGAAAAATCAGCCTCTCTCCCTGGAGCTCACCAAAAATTTGTCGAAATTTTTCTAAGTTCTCCTCGAGGTACCAGGGGGTGAGGTACCCGGGCTAAGGTGCAGTACCTTTTTTGGTCTTCAGGTGCGCCAGAGTACAATGAAATGGTCCCAGTAGTCAGTGTACTCATCGACTTTCCCCCCGTTTTCCAAAGCACCCCGTTTACGAGTATGGAGGAGATGGTGCTGGTCTCCCCACGGCGTCGGACACGCCGTCCTCGACAGCACAAGGTCGGATAGAAGACCTGAAAAGCGCCGTGGCACGCGCTGGAGGTGTCACTGTGGCGAAAAAGTGACTAAGTGTCAACTTTCGAAAAAACGGCTAAGTGTCAACTTTCGAAAAAACGGCTAAGTGTCAACTTTCGAAAAAACGGCTAAGTGTCAACTTTCGAAAAAACGACTAAGTGTCGCCTCTCTGAAAAAACGGCAAAGTGTCAACTTTCGAAAAAACGACTAAGTGTCAACTTTCGAAAAAACGACTAAGTGTCACCTCTCTGAAAAAATGGCAAAGTGTCAACTGCGAATGTGGTGGTGCATGGAAGGAAGTGGAGGACGGCCGCCTCCTTAAACACAGGCCGGAGAGGAGCGTCAGGGCCAGGCTCCTCAAACATGGACCGAGTGTCGCCCTTAACACAGACCAAGGGGAGGACGGCCGCCTCCTTAAACACAGGCCGGAGAGGAGCGTCAGGGCCAGGCTCCTCAAACATGGACCGAGTGTCGCCCTTAACACAGACCAAGGGGAGGACGGCCGCCTCCTTAAACACAGGCCGGAGAGGAGCGTCAGGGCCAGGCTCCTCAAACATGGACCGAGTGTCGCCCTTAACACGGACCAAGGGGAGGACGGCCGCCTCCTTAAACACAGGCCGGAGAGGAGCGTCAGGGCCAGGCTCCTCAAACATGGACCGAGTGTCGCCCTTAACACGGACCAAGGGGAGGACGGCCGCCTCCTTAAACACAGGCCGGAGAGGAGCGTCAGGGCCAGGCTCCTCAAACATGGACCGAGTGTCGCCCTTAACACAGACCAAGGGGAGGACGGCCGCCTCCTTAAACACAGGCCGGAGAGGAGCGTCAGGGCCAGGCTCCTCAAACATGGACCGAGTGTCGCCCTTAACACGGACCAAGGGGAGGACGGCCGCCTCCTTAAACACAGGCCGGAGAGGAGCGTCAGGGCCAGGCTCCTCAAACATGGACCGAGTGTCGCCCTTAACACGGACCAAGGGGAGGACGGCCGCCTCCTTAAACACAGGCCGGAGAGGAGCGTCAGGGCCAGGCTCCTCAAACATGGACCGAGTGTCGCCCTTAACACAGACCAAGGGGAGGACGGCCGCCTCCTTAAACACAGGCCGGAGAGGAGCGTCAGGGCCAGGCTCCTCAAACATGGACCGAGTGTCGCCCTTAACACGGACCAAGGGGAGGACGGCCGCCTCCTTAAACACAGGCCGGAGAGGAGCGTCAGGGCCAGGCTCCTCAAACATGGACCGAGTGTCGCCCTTAACACGGACCAAGGGGAGGACGGCCGCCTCCTTAAACACAGGCCGGAGAGGAGCGTCAGGGCCAGGCTCCTCAAACATGGACAGAGTGTCGCCCTTAACACAGACCAAGCGGAGGACGGCCGCCTCCCTAAATACAGGCCGAACCGGAGCGCGAGTGTCGCTCCTTAAACACGGACCGAGTGGAGGACGGCCGCCTCCTTAAACACAGGCCGAACAAAATGACACAAAGTGTCAACTGCGAATGTTGTCCATCCAAGGAAGGAGCGTGATGCCCGGCCGGCTCCTTAAACACAGGCCGAGAGTCGCCCCGGACGGTCCGCCTCGCGGCGCCCGTCTGCTCGGATAAAATGACACAAAGTGTCAACTACGAATGTTGTCCATCCAAGGAGGGAGCGTGATGCCCGGCCGGCTCCGAAAACACAGGCCGAGAGTCGCCCCGGACGGTCCGCCTCGCGGCGCCCGTCTGCTCGGATAAAATGACACAAAGTGTCAACTGCGAATGTTGTCCATCCAAGGAAGGAGCGTGATGCCCGGCCGGCTCCTTAAACACAGGCCGAGAGTCGCCCCGGACGGTCCGCCTCGCTGCGCCCGCCCGCTCGGATAAAATGACACAAAGTGTCAACTACGAATGTTGTCCATCCAAGGAAGGAGCGTGATGCCCGGCCGGCTCCTTAAACACAGGCCGAGAGTCGCCCCGGACGGTCGCCTCGCGGCGCCCGTCTGCTCGGATAAAATGACACAAAGTGTCAACTACGAATGTTGTCCATCCAAGGAGGGAGCGTGATGCCCGGCCGGCTCCGAAAACACAGGCCGAGAGTCGCCCCGGACGGTCCGCCTCGCGGCGCCCGTCTGCTCGGATAAAATGACACAAAGTGTCAACTGCGAATGTTGTCCATCCAAGGAAGGAGCGTGATGCCCGGCCGGCTCCTTAAACACAGGCCGAGAGTCGCCCCGGACGGTCCGCCTCGCGGCGCCCGCCCGCTCGGATAAAATGACACAAAGTGTCAACTACGAATGTTGTCCATCCAAGGAAGGAGCGTGATGCCCGGCCGGCTCCTTAAACACAGGCCGAGAGTCGCCCCGGACGGTCGCCTCGCGGCGCCCGTCTGCTCGGATAAAATGACACAAAGTGTCAACTACGAATGTTGTCCATCCAAGGAGGGAGCGTGATGCCCGGCCGGCTCCGAAAACACAGGCCGAGAGTCGCCCCGGACGGTCCGCCTCGCGGCGCCCGTCTGCTCGGATAAAATGACACAAAGTGTCAACTACGAATGTTGTCCATCCAAGGAGGGAGCGTGAGGCCCGGCCGGCTCCGAAAACACAGGCCGAGAGTCGCCCCGGACGGTCCGCCTCGCGGCGCCCGTCTGCTCGGATAAAATGACACAAAGTGTCAACTACGAATGTTGTCCATCCAAGGAGGGAGCGTGATGCCCGGCCGGCTCCGAAAACACAGGCCGAGAGTCGCCCCGGACGGTCCGCCTCTCGAGGCGCCCGCCCGCTCGGATAAAATGACACAAAGTGTCAACTACGAATGTTGTCCATCCAAGGAGGGAGCGTGATGCCCGGCCGGCTCCGAAAACACAGGCCGAGATTCGACCCCGGACGGGCCGTCTTCTCCCGGCGCCCGCCCGCGTACGCCCCCCATCCCCGGTCGCCCGTCTGCTCCCGGCGGGCCTCCGAGTACCCCCTCACCCAACTGACCGACTGGCACTCATGACCCGCCTTGGTAGGGCCTCCATCGGCCTCGGCTCGTCCGACGTCGGGTGGACGGTTCCTACCCACTGCGGGTCGCACTCTAGCGCCCCGGCCGCCGCGTGAGCGTGCGCTCCCCGCGCCGCCCCGCAGGCCCCGGCGCGACCGTACTGCGGCGAGACCGAGACGACCCGGTTTGGCATCCATCCCACCTAGCCACGATCCACGGAGGCCGAGCGAGCGGCTGAGTGTCGGGCGCCGCGCGTGCGAGCGTCCGCCGGCCGCGCCGGTCCTTCCGCGAATGTCGTTTCTCAAACCCTCCGGCTTGATAGCGGCGGCACCACGGGAAGCCGTCCACACACACACCGTCCGACCTCTATCCGAAAAGCCTTCCCGACCAACCGCGGTCGCGGGGGCGTCTGTCGCTCCGCATCGGGGGGGCGTATGGCTTCCGCGCTACGCGCTGCGGGCTCGGGGGGGCCGCAACGGCTGAGTCTGACTCGGCCGGGGCGCAGCTTCCCTCCCGGCAGTCAGCAATAGTGCCGATCGCGCCTGCCACCAGCCCCCTCCCCGACGGGTTCGTCGGCGCCGGCTGGCCGCCGTCCGCCTTCGTTCCCCGAGGGTTCCCAACCAGCGCCGATCCAACTCCGCATCCTGGCCGCACGCAGTGCGTGCCTCGCGCGGGTAAGTCGCCGGCGCAGCGCCGCAGCTCCCGACCCCCGCGTACGGGAATAGTTGAGGGCCTCAGCGGGCCGCACCGACCGAGTCCGACTCGGGCCGGGGCGCAGATTCCCGCTTGGGTGACCGAACGTTCTCTGCTCGGGCCGGAGGGCCGACGCCCGTCCCCCCCCGTCGTCCCCCACGGACCGCCTCCGAGGCCACTTCGCACGGCTCATCCTCGGCTCCCTACCAATGCTTAATCGATGGGGCCGCCCGGCCGGATTCGCGCCCCCCTGTCCACCGCGAGTCTCCCCAGACTAACCCGAGTTACCGCCCAGCTCGCCTAACCTTGCACTCGCTCTGCCAAACGGTCGTGTAGTCGGCGGGCCGTCCTACGGGTCGCCCTCCCTCCCCAAACGCGCGGCGGGATAGCGGCAAGGCGGCGGCGGCGGCCAGCGGCGTCGGGGCGCTCGCACCGGAGAAGAGGCGTCTTACGAGGCCGGGCGCAGCTCCCTCTCGTTTACTTGCTGAGTAGCGGCGCTCGAAGGTTCCGCGGCGAGCGCGGCTCATCCCATTGAATGTCCCTGCACCAGGCTCCATCGAAGGGCCGCCCGGCCGGATTCGCACCCCCCTGTCCACCGCGAAGTCCCCTCGACTAACCCGAGTTACCGCCCAGTTCGCCTAACCTTGCATCGCCCCGCCAAACGAGCGAGTTGTCGGCCGTCCTGCGGGTCGCCAC
>NW_028232262.1:0-70109 GCF_054491065.1 Syngnathus leptorhynchus | reverse complement strand
TTTTGCATAACACTTTAACCAGAGTGACGGGAGAGCGGCATTTCAGAAAACGTGCTTATCTCGGCGAGAAAAAGCGATTTCGGCAATAAAATTTAAAACGCGTGTAAAACATAAACCAAACGATGAAATTGGTTATTTCTTCATGTATAATGATCAACTCGATACTCCCTAGCCCCCAACAGCCTTTTTTTTTCACAACACTTTAACCAGAGTGACGGGAGAGCGGCATTTCAGAAAACGTGCTTATCTCGGCGAGAAAAAGCGATTTCGGCAATAAAATTTAAAACGCGTGTAAAACATAAACCAAACGATGAAATTGCTTATTTCTTCATGTATAATGATCAACTCGATACTCCCTAGCCCCCAACAGCCTTTTTTTTCATAACACTTTAACCAGAGTGACGGGAGAGCGGCATTTCAGAAAACGTGCTTATCTCGGCGAGAAAAAGCGATTTCGGCAATAAAATTTAAAACGCGTGTAAAACATAAACCAAACGATGAAATTGGTTCTTTCTTCATGTATAATGATCAACTCGATACTCCCTAGCCCCCAACAGCCTTTTTTTTCATAACACTTTAACCAGAGTGACGGGAGAGCGGCATTTCAGAAAACGTGCTTATCTCGGCGAGAAAAAGCGATTTCGGCAATAAAATTTAAAACGCGTGTAAAACATAAACCAAACGATGAAATTGGTTATTTCTTCATGTATAATGATCAACTCGATACTCCCTAGCCCCCAACAGCCTTTTTTTTCATAACACTTTAACCAGAGTGACGGGAGAGCGGCATTTCAGAAAACGTGCTTATCTCGGCGAGAAAAAGCGATTTCGGCAATAAAATTTAAAACGCGTGTAAAACATAAACCAAACGATGAAATTGCTTATTTCTTCATGTATAATGATCAACTCGATACTCCCTAGCCCCCAACAGCCTTTTTTTTCATAACACTTTAACCAGAGTGACGGGAGAGCGGCATTTCAGAAAACGTGCTTATCTCGGCGAGAAAAAGCGATTTCGGCAATAAAATTTAAAACGCGTGTAAAACATAAACCAAACGATGAAATTGGTTATTTCTTCATGTATAATGATCAACTCGATACTCCCTAGCCCCCAACAGCCTTTTTTTTCATAACACTTTAACCAGAGTGACGGGAGAGCGGCATTTCAGAAAACGTGCTTATCTCGGCGAGAAAAAGCGATTTCGGCAATAAAATTTAAAACGCGTGTAAAACATAAACCAAACGATGAAATTGGTTATTTCTTCATGTATAATGATCAACTCGATACTCCCTAGCCCCCAACAGGCTTTTTTTTCATAACACTTTAACCAGAGTGACGGGAGAGCGGCATTTCAGAAAACGTGCTTATCTCGGCGAGAAAAAGCGATTTCGGCAATAAAATTTAAAACGCGTGTAAAACATAAACCAAACGATGAAATTGGTTATTTCTTCATGTATAATGATCAACTCGATACTCCCTAGCCCCCAACAGCCTTTTTTTTCATAACACTTTAACCAGAGTGACGGGAAGCGGCATTTCAGAAAACGTGCTTATCTCGGCGAGAAAAAGCGATTTCGGCAATAAAATTTAAAACGCGTGTAAAACATAAACCAAACGATGAAATTGGTTATTTCTTCATGTATAATGATCAACTCGATACTCCCTAGCCCCCAACAGCCTTTTTTTTCATAACACTTTAACCAGAGTGACGGGAGAGCGGCATTTCAGAAAACGTGCTTATCTCGGCGAGAAAAAGCGATTTCGGCAATAAAATTTAAAACGCGTGTAAAACATAAACCAAACGATGAAATTGGTTATTTCTTCATGTATAATGATCAACTCGATACTCCCTAGCCCCCAACAGCCTTTTTTTTCATAACACTTTAACCAGAGTGACGGGAGAGCGGCATTTCAGAAAACGTGCTTATCTCGGCGAGAAAAAGCGATTTCGGCAATAAAATTTAAAACGCGTGTAAAACATAAACCAAACGATGAAATTGGTTATTTCTTCATGTATAATGATCAACTCGATACTCCCTAGCCCCCAACAGCCTTTTTTTTCATAACACTTTAACCAGAGTGACGGGAGAGCGGCATTTCAGAAAACGTGCTTATCTCGGCGAGAAAAAGCGATTTCGGCAATAAAATTTAAAACGCGTGTAAAACATAAACCAAACGATGAAATTGGTTATTTCTTCATGTATAATGATCAACTCGATACTCCCTAGCCCCCAACAGCCTTTTTTTTCATAACACTTTAACCAGAGTGACGGGAGAGCGGCATTTCAGAAAACGTGCTTATCTCGGCGAGAAAAAGCGATTTCGGCAATAAAATTTAAAACGCGTGTAAAACATAAACCAAACGATGAAATTGGTTATTTCTTCATGTATAATGATCAACTCGATACTCCCTAGCCCCCAACAGCCTTTTTTTTCATAACACTTTAACCAGAGTGACGGGAGAGCGGCATTTCAGAAAACGTGCTTATCTCGGCGAGAAAAAGCGATTTCGGCAATAAAATTTAAAACGCGTGTAAAACATAAACCAAACGATGAAATTGGTTATTTCTTCATGTATAATGATCAACTCGATACTCCCTAGCCCCCAACAGCCTTTTTTTTCATAACACTTTAACCAGAGTGACGGGAGAGCGGCATTTCAGAAAACGTGCTTATCTCGGCGAGAAAAAGCGATTTCGGCAATAAAATTTAAAACGCGTGTAAAACATAAACCAAACGATGAAATTGGTTATTTCTTCATGTATAATGATCAACTCGATACTCCCTAGCCCCCAACAGCCTTTTTTTTCATAACACTTTAACCAGAGTGACGGGAGAGCGGCATTTCAGAAAACGTGCTTATCTCGGCGAGAAAAAGCGATTTCGGCAATAAAATTTAAAACGCGTGTAAAACATAAACCAAACGATGAAATTGGTTATTTCTTCATGTATAATGATCAACTCGATACTCCCTAGCCCCCAACAGCCTTTTTTTTCATAACACTTTAACCAGAGTGACGGGAGAGCGGCATTTCAGAAAACGTGCTTATCTCGGCGAGAAAAAGCGATTTCGGCAATAAAATTTAAAACGCGTGTAAAACATAAACCAAACGATGAAATTGGTTATTTCTTCATGTATAATGATCAACTCGAGTCGAGCTCCAGGGAGAGAGGCTGATTTTTCGCTTTTTGAGGCCGACCAACGAACCGGCGCGGGGCGGACTCAAAAGCCCGCAGAGCCGTAGGCACTTAGAAAAGTTTCGCCTTTGGCTGTGAGCTCCAGGGGGAGAGGCTGGTTTTGCGTTATTTTAGGCCGGCTGGAGAACCGGCGCGGGTCGGACGCACAATCCCCGCAGAGCCGTGGGCACTTAGAAAATTTTTGCCAAGTTGGCTCTGAGCGCCTGGTACCTAATATGGAAGTATAGAGGCCGACTTTCGGGCAAGATCACGCCGCGTTAGGCTTCCAGGACCCCGGCTAA
Organism: Syngnathus leptorhynchus; assembly: GCF_054491065.1. Classification (NCBI taxonomy): domain Eukaryota; kingdom Metazoa; phylum Chordata; class Actinopteri; order Syngnathiformes; family Syngnathidae; genus Syngnathus; species Syngnathus leptorhynchus. The sequence goes on along the minus strand of NW_028232262.1, from coordinate 66,629 downwards.
GCAATTTTACCGGGCCGCCCGGTTCTTTTTTTGAACCAGCCCGGTTCTTTTTACACTTCCAGCTGGAGCTCAGCAGCGGCTTTTTGCGCAAGATCACGCCGGGTTAGGCTTCCAGGACCTCGGCTAAGAAATTCTACCGGGCCGCCCGGTTCTTTTTTTGAACCAGCCCGGTTCTTTTTACACTTCCAGCTGGAGCTCACGAGCGGCTTTTTGGACAAGATCACGCCGTGTTAGGCTTCCAGAGCCCCGGCTAAGCAATTTTACCGGCCCGCCCGGTTCTTTTTTTTAACCAGCCCGGTTCTTTTTACACTTCCAGCTGGAGCTCAGCAGCGGGTTTTTGGACAAGATCACGCCGTGTTAGGCTTCCAGAGCCCCGGCTAAGCAATTTTACAGGGTCGCCCGGTTCTTTTTTTTTAACCAGCCCGGTTTTTTTTACACTTCCAGCTGGAGCTCAGCAGCGGCTTTTTGCACAGTATCACGCCGGGTTAGGCTTCCAGAGCCCCGGCTAAGCAATTTTACCGGGCCGCCCGGTTCTTTTTTTTAACCAGCCCGGTTCTTTTTACACTTCCAGCTGGAGCTCAGCAGCGGCTTTTTGGACAAGATCACGCCGTGTTAGGCTTCCAGAGCCCCGGCTAAGCAATTTTACCGGGTCGCCCGGTTCTTTTTTTTAACCAGCCCGGTTCTTTTTACACTTCCAGCTGGAGCTCAGCAGCGGCTTTTTGGACAAGATCACGCCGTGTTAGGCTTCCAGAGCCCCGGCTAAGCAATTTTACCGGGTCGCCCGGTTCTTTTTTTAACCAGCCCGGTTCTTTTTACACTTCCAGCTGGAGCTCAGCATCGTGTAAAACATAAACCAAACGATGAAATTGGTTATTTCTTCATGTATAATGATCAACTCGATACTCCCTAGCCCCCAACAGCCTTTTTTTTCATAACACTTTAACCAGAGTGACGGGAGAGCGGCATTTCAGAAAACGTGCTTATCTCGGCGAGAAAAAGGGATTTCGGCAATAAAATTTAAAACGCGTGTAAAACATAAATCAAACGATGAAATTGGTTATTTCTTCATGTATAATGATCAACTCGATACTCCCTAGCCCCCAACAGCCTTTTTTTTCATAACACTTTAACCAGAGTGACGGGAGAGCGGCATTTCAGAAAACGTGCTTATCTCGGCGAGAAAAAGCGATTTCGGCAATAAAATTTAAAACGCGTGTAAAACATAAACCAAACGATGAAATTGGTTATTTCTTCATGTATAATGATCAACTCGATACTCCCTAGCCCCCAATAGCCTTTTTTTTCATAACACTTTAACCAGAGTGACGGGAGAGCGGCATTTCAGAAAACGTGCTTATCTCGGCGAGAAAAAGCGATTTCGGCAATGAAATTTAAAACGCGTGTAAAACATAAACCAAACAATGAAATTGGTTATTTCTTCATGTATAATGATCAACTCGATACTCCCTAGCCCCCAACAGCCTTTTTTTTCATAACACTTTAACCAGAGTGACGGGAGAGCGGCATTTCAGAAAACGTGCTTATCTCGGCGAGAAAAAGCGATTTCGGCAATAAAATTTAAAACGCGTGTAAAACATAAACCAAACGATGAAATTGGTTATTTCTTCATGTATAATGATCAACTCGATACTCCCTAGCCCCCAACAGCCTTTTTTTTCATAACACTTTAACCAGAGTGACGGGAGAGCGGCATTTCAGAAAACGTGCTTATCTCGGCGAGAAAAAGCGATTTCGGCAATAAAATTTAAAACGCGTGTAAAACATAAACCAAACGATGAAATTGGTTATTTCTTCATGTATAATGATCAACTCGATACTCCCTAGCCCCCAACAGCCTTTTTTTGCATAACACTTTAACCAGAGTGACGGGAGAGCGGCATTTCAGAAAACGTGCTTATCTCGGCGAGAAAAAGCGATTTCGGCAATAAAATTTAAAACGCGTGCAAAACATAAACCAAACGATGAAATTGGTTATTTCTTCATGTATAATGATCAACTCGATACTCCCTAGCCCCCAACAGCCTTTTTTTTTCATAACACTTTAACCAGAGTGACGGGAGAGCGGCATTTCAGAAAACGTGCTTATCTCGGCGAGAAAAAGCGATTTCGGCAATAAAATTTAAAACGCGTGTAAAACATAAACCAAACGATGAAATTGGTTATTTCTTCATGTATAATGATCAACTCGATACTCCCTAGCCCCCAACAGCCTTTTTTTTCATAACACTTTAACCAGAGTGACGGGAGAGCGGCATTTCAGAAAACGTGCTTATCTCGGCGAGAAAAAGCGATTTCGGCAATAAAATTTAAAACGCGTGTAAAACATAAACCAAACGATGAAATTGGTTATTTCTTCATGTATAATGATCAACTCGATACTCCCTAGCCCCCAACATCCTTTTTTTCCATAACACTTTAACCAGAGTGACGGGAGAGCGGCATTTCAGAAAACGTGCTTATCTCGGCGAGAAAAAGTGATTTCGGCAATAAAATTTAAAACGCGTGTAAAACATAAACCAAACGATGAAATTGGTTATTTCTTCATGTATAATGATCAACTCGATACTCCCTAGCCCCCAACAGCCTTTTTTTTCATAACACTTTAACCAGAGTGACGGGAGAGCGGCATTTCAGAAAACGTGCTTATCTCGGCGAGAAAAAGCGATTTCGGCAATAAAATTTAAAACGCGTGTAAAACATAAACCAAACGATGAAATTGGTTATTTCTTCATGTATAATGATCAACTCGATACTCCCTAGCCCCCAACAGCCTTTTTTTTTCATAACACTTTAACCAGAGTGACGGGAGAGCGGCATTTCAGAAAACGTGCTTATCTCGGCGAGAAAAAGCGATTTCGGCAATAAAATTTAAAACGCGTGTAAAACATAAACCAAACGATGAAATTGGTTATTTCTTCATGTATAATGATCAACTCGATACTCCCTAGCCCCCAACAGCCTTTTTTTTCATAACACTTTAACCAGAGTGACGGGAGAGCGGCATTTCAGAAAACGTGCTTATCTCGGCGAGAAAAAGCGATTTCGGCAATAAAATTTAAAACGCGTGTAAAACATAAACCAAACGATGAAATTGGTTATTTCTTCATGTATAATGATCAACTCGATACTCCCTAGCCCCCAACAGCCTTTTTTTTTCATAACACTTTAACCAGAGTGACGGGAGAGCGGCATTTTAGAAAACGTGCTTATCTCGGCGAGAAAAAGCGATTTCGGCAATAAAATTTAAAACGCGTGTAAAACATAAACCAAACGATGAAATTGGTTTTTTCTTCATGTATAATGATCAACTCGATACTCCCTAGCCCCCAACAGCCTTTTTTTTCATAACACTTTAACCAGAGTGACGGGAGAGCGGCATTTCAGAAAACGTGCTTATCTCGGCGAGAAAAAGCGATTTCGGCAATAAAATTTAAAACGCGTGTAAAACATAAACCAAACGATGAAATTGGTTATTTCTTCATGTATAATGATCAACTCGATACTCCCTAGCCCCCAACAGCCTTTTTTTTCATAACACTTTAACCAGAGTGACGGGAGAGCGGCATTTCAGAAAACGTGCTTATCTCGGCGAGAAAAAGCGATTTCGGCAATAAAATTTAAAACGCGTGTAAAACATAAACCAAACGATGAAATTGGTTATTTCTTCATGTATAATGATCAACTCGATACTCCCTAGCCCCCAACAGCCTTTTTTTTCATAACACTTTAACCAGAGTGACGGGAGAGCGGCATTTCAGAAAACGTGCTTATCTCGGCGAGAAAAAGCGATTTCGGCAATAAAATTTAAAACGCGTGTAAAACATAAACCAAACGATGAAATTGGTTATTTCTTCATGTATAATGATCAACTCGATACTCCCTAGCCCCCAACAGCCTTTTTTTTCATAACACTTTAACCAGAGTGACGGGAGAGCGGCATTTCAGAAAACGTGCTTATCTCGGCGAGAAAAAGCGATTTCGGCAATAAAATTTAAAACGCGTGTAAAACATAAACCAAACGATGAAATTGGTTATTTCTTCATGTATAATGATCAACTCGATACTCCCTAGCCCCCAACAGCCTTTTTTTTCATAACACTTTAACCAGAGTGACGGGAGAGCGGCATTTCAGAAAACGTGCTTATCTCGGCGAGAAAAAGCGATTTCGGCAATAAAATTTAAAACGCGTGTAAAACATAAACCAAACGATGAAATTGCTTATTTCTTCATGTATAATGATCAACTCGATACTCCCTAGCCCCCAAAAGCCTTTTTTTTCATAACACTTTAACCAGAGTGACGGGAGAGCGGCATTTCAGAAAACGTGCTTATCTCGGCGAGAAAAAGCGATTTCGGCAATAAAATTTAAAACGCGTGTAAAACATAAACCAAACGATGAAATTGGTTATTTCTTCATGTATAATGATCAACTCGATACTCCCTAGCCCCCAACAGCCTTTTTTTTCATAACACTTTAACCAGAGTGACGGGAGAGCGGCATTTCAGAAAACGTGCTTATCTCGGCGAGAAAAAGCGATTTCGGCAATAAAATTTAAAACGCGTGTAAAACATAAACCAAACGATGAAATTGCTTATTTCTTCATGTATAATGATCAACTCGATACTCCCTAGCCCCCAACAGCCTTTTTTTTCATAACACTTTAACCAGAGTGACGGGAGAGCGGCATTTCAGAAAACGTGCTTATCTCGGCGAGAAAAAGCGATTTCGGCAATAAAATTTAAAACGCGTGTAAAACATAAACCAAACGATGAAATTGCTTATTTCTTCATGTATAATGATCAACTCGATACTCCCTAGCCCCCAACAGCCTTTTTTTTCATAACACTTTAACCAGAGTGACGGGAGAGCGGCATTTCAGAAAACGTGCTTATCTCGGCGAGAAAAAGCGATTTCGGCAATAAAATTTAAAACGCGTGTAAAACATAAACCAAACGATGAAATTGGTTATTTCTTCATGTATAATGATCAACTCGATACTCCCTAGCCCCCAACAGCCTTTTTTTTCATAACACTTTAACCAGAGTGACGGGAGAGCGGCATTTCAGAAAACGTGCTTATCTCGGCGAGAAAAAGCGATTTCGGCAATAAAATTTAAAACGCGTGTAAAACATAAACCAAACGATGAAATTGGTTATTTCTTCATGTATAATGATCAACTCGATACTCCCTAGCCCCCAACAGCCTTTTTTTTCATAACACTTTAACCAGAGTGACGGGAGAGCGGCATTTCAGAAAACGTGCTTATCTCGGCGAGAAAAAGCGATTTCGGCAAAAAAATTTAAAACGCGTGTAAAACATAAACCAAACGATGAAATTGGTTATTTCTTCATGTATAATGATCAACTCGATACTCCCTAACCCCCAACAGCCTTTTTTTTCATAACACTTTAACCAGAGTGACGGGAGAGCGGCATTTCAGAAAACGTGCTTATCTCGGCGAGAAAAAGCGATTTCGGCAATAAAATTTAAAACGCGTGTAAAACATAAACCAAACGATGAAATTGGTTATTTCTTCATGTATAAAGATCAACTCGATACTCCCTAGCCCCCAACAGCCTTTTTTTTCATAACACTTTAACCAGAGTGACGGGAGAGCGGCATTTCAGAAAACGTGCTTATCTCGGCGAGAAAAAGCGATTTCGGCAATAAAATTTAAAACGCGTGTAAAACATAAACCAAACGATGAAATTGGTTATTTCTTCATGTATAATGATCAACTCGATACTCCCTAGCCCCCAACAGCCTTTTTTTTCATAACACTTTAACCAGAGTGACGGGAGAGCGGCATTTCAGAAAACGTGCTTATCTCGGCGAGAAAAAGCGATTTCGGCAATAAAATTTAAAACGCGTGTAAAACATAAACCAAACGATGAAATTGGTTATTTCTTCATGTATAATGATCAACTCGATACTCCCTAGCCCCCAACAGCCTTTTTTTTCATAACACTTTAACCAGAGTGACGGGAGAGCGGCATTTCAGAAAACGTGCTTATCTCGGCGAGAAAAAGCGATTTCGGCAATAAAATTTAAAACGCGTGTAAAACATAAACCAAACGATGAAATTGGTTATTTCTTCATGTATAATGATCAACTCGATACTCCCTAGCCCCCAACAGCCTTTTTTTTCATAACACTTTAACCAGAGTGACGGGAGAGCGGCATTTCAGAAAACGTGCTTATCTCGGCGAGAAAAAGCGATTTCGGCAATAAAATTTAAAACGCGTGTAAAACATAAACCAAACGATGAAATTGGTTATTTCTTCATGTATAATGATCAACTCGATACTCCCTAGCCCCCAACAGCCTTTTTTTTCATAACACTTTAACCAGAGTGACGGGAGAGCGGCATTTCAGAAAACGTGCTTATCTCGGCGAGAAAAAGCGATTTCGGCAATAAAATTTAAAACGCGTGTAAAACATAAACCAAACGATGAAATTGGTTATTTCTTCATGTATAATGATCAACTCGATACTCCCAAGCCCCCAATAGCCTTTTTTTTCATAACACTTTAACCAGAGTGACGGGAGAGCGGCATTTCAGAAAACGTGCTTATCTCGGCGAGAAAAAGCGATTTCGGCAATAAAATTTAAAACGCGTGTAAAACATAAACCAAACGATGAAATTGGTTATTTCTTCATGTATAATGATCAACTCGATACTCCCTAGCCCCCAACAGCCTTTTTTTTCATAACACTTTAACCAGAGTGACGGGAGAGCGGCATTTCAGAAAACGTGCTTATCTCGGCGAGAAAAAGCGATTTCGGCAATAAAATTTAAAACGCGTGTAAAACATAAACCAAACGATGAAATTGCTTATTTCTTCATGTATAATGATCAACTCGATACTCCCTAGCCCCCAACAGCCTTTTTTTTCATAACACTTTAACCAGAGTGACGGGAGAGCGGCATTTCAGAAAACGTGCTTATCTCGGCGAGAAAAAGCGATTTCGGCAATAAAATTTAAAACGCGTGTAAAACATAAACCAAACGATGAAATTGGTTATTTCTTCATGTATAATGATCAACTCGATACTCCCTAGCCCCCAACAGCCTTTTTTTTCATAACACTTTAACCAGAGTGACGGGAGAGCGGCATTTCAGAAAACGTGCTTATCTCGGCGAGAAAAAGCAATTTCGGCAATAAAATTTAAAACGCGTGTAAAACATAAACCAAACGATGAAATTGGTTATTTCTTCATGTATAATGATCAACTCGATACTCCCTAGCCCCCAACAGCCTTTTTTTTTCATAACACTTTAACCAGAGTGACGGGAGAGCGGCATTTCAGAAAACGTGCTTATCTCGGCGAGAAAAAGCGATTTCGGCAATAAAATTTAAAACGCGTGTAAAACATAAACCAAACGATGAAATTGGTTATTTCTTCATGTATAATGATCAACTCGATACTCCCTAGCCCCCAACAGCCTTTTTTTTCATAACACTTTAACCAGAGTGACGGGAGAGCGGCATTTCAGAAAACGTGCTTATCTCGGCGAGAAAAAGCGATTTCGGCAATAAAATTTAAAACGCGTGTAAAACATAAACCAAACGATGAAATTGGTTATTTCTTCATGTATAATGATCAACTCGATACTCCCTAGCCCCCAACAGCCTTTTTTTTCATAACACTTTAACCAGAGTGACGGGAGAGCGGCATTTCAGAAAACGTGCTTATCTCGGCGAGAAAAAGCGATTTCGGCAATAAAATTTAAAACGCGTGTAAAACATAAACCAAACGATGAAATTGGTTATTTCTTCATGTATAATGATCAACTCGATACTCCCTAGCCCCCAACAGCCTTTTTTTTCATAACACTTTAACCAGAGTGACGGGAGAGCGGCATTTCAGAAAACGTGCTTATCTCGGCGAGAAAAAGCGATTTCGGCAATAAAATTTAAAACGCGTGTAAAACATAAACCAAACGATGAAATTGTTATTTCTTCATGTATAATGATCAACTCGATACTCCCTAGCCCCCAACAGCCTTTTTTTTCATAACACTTTAACCAGAGTGACGGGAGAGCGGCATTTCAGAAAACGTGCTTATCTCGGCGAGAAAAAGCGATTTCGGCAATAAAATTTAAAACGCGTGTAAAACATAAACCAAACGATGAAATTGGTTATTTCTTCATGTATAATGATCAACTCGATACTCCCTAGCCCCCAACAGCCTTTTTTTTCATAACACTTTAACCAGAGTGACGGGAGAGCGGCATTTCAGAAAACGTGCTTATCTCGGCGAGAAAAAGCGATTTCGGCAATAAAATTTAAAACGCGTGTAAAACATAAACCAAACGATGAAATTGGTTATTTCTTCATGTATAATGATCAACTCGATACTCCCTAGCCCCCAACAGCCTTTTTTTTCATAACACTTTAACCAGAGTGACGGGAGAGCGGCATTTCAGAAAACGTGCTTATCTCGGCGAGAAAAAGCGATTTCGGCAATAAAATTTAAAACGCGTGTAAAACATAAACCAAACGATGAAATTGGTTATTTCTTCATGTATAATGATCAACTCGATACTCCCTAGCCCCCAACAGCCTTTTTTTTCATAACACTTTAACCAGAGTGACGGGAGAGCGGCATTTCAGAAAACGTGCTTATCTCGGCGAGAAAAAGCGATTTCGGCAATAAAATTAAAACGCGTGTAAAACATAAACCAAACGATGAAATTGGTTATTTCTTCATGTATAATGATCAACTCGATACTCCCTAGCCCCCAACAGCCTTTTTTTTCATAACACTTTAACCAGAGTGACGGGAGAGCGGCATTTCAGAAAACGTGCTTATCTCGGCGAGAAAAAGCGATTTCGGCAATAAAATTTAAAACGCGTGTAAAACATAAACCAAACGATGAAATTGCTTATTTCTTCATGTATAATGATCAACTCGATACTCCCTAGCCCCCAACAGCCTTTTTTTTCATAACACTTTAACCAGAGTGACGGAGAGCGGCATTTCAGAAAACGTGCTTATCTCGGCGAGAAAAAGCGATTTCGGCAATAAAATTTAAAACGCGTGTAAAACATAAACCAAACGATGAAATTGCTTATTTCTTCATGTATAATGATCAACTCGATACTCCCTAGCCCCCAACAGCCTTTTTTTTCATAACACTTTAACCAGAGTGACGGGAGAGCGGCATTTCAGAAAACGTGCTTATCTCGGCGAGAAAAAGCGATTTCGGCAATAAAATTTAAAACGCGTGTAAAACATAAACCAAACGATGAAATTGCTTATTTCTTCATGTATAATGATCAACTCGATACTCCCTAGCCCCCAACAGCCTTTTTTTTCATAACACTTTAACCAGAGTGACGGGAGAGCGGCATTTCAGAAAACGTGCTTATCTCGGCGAGAAAAAGCGATTTCGGCAATAAAATTTAAAACGCGTGTAAAACATAAACCAAACGATGAAATTGGCGTTATTTCTTCATGTATAATGATCAACTCGATACTCCCTAGCCCCCAACAGCCTTTTTTTTTCATAACACTTTAACCAGAGTGACGGGAGAGCGGCATTTCAGAAAACGTGCTTATCTCGGCGAGAAAAAGCGATTTCGGCAATAAAATTTAAAACGCGTGTAAAACATAAACCAAACGATGAAATTGGTTATTTCTTCATGTATAATGATCAACTCGATACTCCCTAGCCCCCAACAGCCTTTTTTTTCATAACACTTTAACTAGAGTGACGGGAGAGCGGCATTTCAGAAAACGTGCTTATCTCGGCGAGAAAAAGCGATTTCGGCAATAAAATTTAAAACGCGTGTAAAACATAAACCAAACGATGAAATTGGTTATTTCTTCATGTATAATGATCAACTCGATACTCCCTAGCCCCCAACAGCCTTTTTTTTCATAACACTTTAACCAGAGTGACGGGAGAGCGGCATTTCAGAAAACGTGCTTATCTCGGCGAGAAAAAGCGATTTCGGCAATAAAATTTAAAACGCGTGTAAAACATAAACCAAACGATGAAATTGGTTATTTCTTCATGTATAATGATCAACTCGATACTCCCTAGCCCCCAACAGCCTTTTTTTTCATAACACTTTAACCAGAGTGACGGGAGAGCGGCATTTCAGAAAACGTGCTTATCTCGGCGAGAAAAAGCGATTTCGGCAATAAAATTTAAAACGCGTGTAAAACATAAACCAAACGATGAAATTGGTTATTTCTTCATGTATAATGATCAACTCGATACTCCCTAGCCCCCAACAGCCTTTTTTTTCATAACACTTTAACCAGAGTGACGGGAGAGCGGCATTTCAGAAAACGTGCTTATCTCGGCGAGAAAAAGCGATTTCGGCAATAAAATTAAAACGCGTGTAAAACATAAACCACGATGAAATTGGTTATTTCTTCATGTATAATGATCAACTCGATACTCCCTAGCCCCCAACAGCCTTTTTTTTCATAACACTTTAACCAGAGTGACGGGAGAGCGGCATTTCAGAAAACGTGCTTATCTCGGCGAGAAAAAGCGATTTCGGCAATAAAATTTAAAACGCGTGTAAAACATAAACCAAACGATGAAATTGGTTATTTCTTCATGTATAATGATCAACTCGATACTCCCTAGCCCCCAACAGCCTTTTTTTTCATAACACTTTAACCAGAGTGACGGGAGAGCGGCATTTCAGAAAACGTGCTTATCTCGGCGAGAAAAAGCGATTTCGGCAATAAAATTTAAAACGCGTGTAAAACATAAACCAAACGATGAAATTGCTTATTTCTTCATGTAATAATGATCAACTCGATACTCCCTAGCCCCCAACAGCCTTTTTTTTCATAACACTTTAACCAGAGTGACGGGAGAGCGGCATTTCAGAAAACGTGCTTATCTCCGGCGAGAAAAAGCGATTTCGGCAATAAAATTTAAAACGCGTGTAAAACATAAACCAAACGATGAAATTGGTTATTTCTTCATGTATAATGATCAACTCGATACTCCCTAGCCCCCAACAGCCTTTTTTTTCATAACACTTTAACCAGAGTGACGGGAGAGCGGCATTTCAGAAAACGTGCTTATCTCGGCGAGAAAAAGCGATTTCGGCAATAAAATTTAAAACGCGTGTAAAACATAAACCAAACGATGAAATTGGTTATTTCTTCATGTATAATGATCAACTCGATACTCCCTAGCCCCCAACATGCCTTTTTTTTCATAACACTTTAACCAGAGTGACGGGAGAGCGGCATTTCAGAAAACGTGCTTATCTCGGCGAGAAAAAGCGATTTCGGCAATAAAATTTAAAACGCGTGTAAAACATAAACCAAACGATGAAATTGGTTATTTCTTCATGTATAATGATCAACTCGATACTCCCTAGCCCCCAACAGCCTTTTTTTTCATAACACTTTAACCAGAGTGACGGGAGAGCGGCATTTCAGAAAACGTGCTTATCTCGGCGAGAAAAAGCGATTTCGGCAATAAAATTTAAAACGCGTGTAAAACATAAACCAAACGATGAAATTGGTTATTTCTTCATGTATAATGATCAACTCGATACTCCCTAGCCCCCAACAGCCTTTTTTTTCATAACACTTTAACCAGAGTGACGGGAGAGCGGCATTTCAGAAAACGTGCTTATCTCGGCGAGAAAAAGCGATTTCGGCAATAAAATTTAAAACGCGTGTAAAACATAAACCAAACGATGAAATTGGTTATTTCTTCATGTATAATGATCAACTCGATACTCCCTAGCCCCCAACAGCCTTTTTTTTCATAACACTTTAACCAGAGTGACGGGAGAGCGGCATTTCAGAAAACGTGCTTATCTCGGCGAGAAAAAGCGATTTCGGCAATAAAATTTAAAACGCGTGTAAAACATAAACCAAACGATGAAATTGGTTATTTCTTCATGTATAATGATCAACTCGATACTCCCTAGCCCCCAACAGCCTTTTTTTTCATAACACTTTAACCAGAGTGACGGGAGAGCGGCATTTCAGAAAACGTGCTTATCTCGGCGAGAAAAAGCGATTTCGGCAATAAAATTTAAAACGCGTGTAAAACATAAACCAAACGATGAAATTGGTTATTTCTTCATGTATAATGATCAACTCGATACTCCCTAGCCCCCAACAGCCTTTTTTTTCATAACACTTTAACCAGAGTGACGGGAGAGCGGCATTTCAGAAAACGTGCTTATCTCGGCGAGAAAAAGCGATTTCGGCAATAAAATTTAAAACGCGTGTAAAACATAAACCAAACGATGAAATTGGTTATTTCTTCATGTATAATGATCAACTCGATACTCCCTAGCCCCCAACAGCCTTTTTTTTCATAACACTTTAACCAGAGTGACGGGAGAGCGGCATTTCAGAAAACGTGCTTATCTCGGCGAGAAAAAGCGATTTCGGCAATAAAATTTAAAACGCGTGTAAAACATAAACCAAACGATGAAATTGGTTATTTCTTCATGTATAATGATCAACTCGATACTCCCTAGCCCCCAACAGCCTTTTTTTTCATAACACTTTAACCAGAGTGACGGGAGAGCGGCATTTCAGAAAACGTGCTTATCTCGGCGAGAAAAAGCGATTTCGGCAATAAAATTTAAAACGCGTGTAAAACATAAACCAAACGATGAAATTGGTTATTTCTTCATGTATAATGATCAACTCGATACTCCCTAGCCCCCAACAGCCTTTTTTTTCATAACACTTTAACCAGAGTGACGGGAGAGCGGCATTTCAGAAAACGTGCTTATCTCGGCGAGAAAAAGCGATTTCGGCAATAAAATTTAAAACGCGTGTAAAACATAAACCAAACGATGAAATTGGTTATTTCTTCATGTATAATGATCAACTCGATACTCCCTAGCCCCCAACAGCCTTTTTTTTCATAACACTTTAACCAGAGTGACGGGAGAGCGGCATTTCAGAAAACGTGCTTATCTCGGCGAGAAAAAGCGATTTCGGCAATAAAATTTAAAACGCGTGTAAAACATAAACCAAACGATGAAATTGGTTATTTCTTCATGTATAATGATCAACTCGATACTCCCTAGCCCCCAACAGCCTTTTTTTTCATAACACTTTAACCAGAGTGACGGGAGAGCGGCATTTCAGAAAACGTGCTTATCTCGGCGAGAAAAAGCGATTTCGGCAATAAAATTTAAAACGCGTGTAAAACATAAACCAAACGATGAAATTGGTTATTTCTTCATGTATAATGATCAACTCGATACTCCCTAGCCCCCAACAGCCTTTTTTTTCATAACACTTTAACCAGAGTGACGGGAGAGCGGCATTTCAGAAAACGTGCTTATCTCGGCGAGAAAAAGCGATTTCGGCAATAAAATTTAAAACGCGTGTAAAACATAAACCAAACGATGAAATTGGTTATTTCTTCATGTATAATGATCAACTCGATACTCCCTAGCCCCCAACAGCCTTTTTTTTCATAACACTTTAACCAGAGTGACGGGAGAGCGGCATTTCAGAAAACGTGCTTATCTCGGCGAGAAAAAGCGATTTCGGCAATAAAATTTAAAACGCGTGTAAAACATAAACCAAACGATGAAATTGGTTATTTCTTCAAGTATAATGATCAACTCGATACTCCCTAGCCCCCAACAGCCTTTTTTTTCATAACACTTTAACCAGAGTGACGGGAGAGCGGCATTTCAGAAAACGTGCTTATCTCGGCGAGAAAAAGCGATTTCGGCAATAAAATTTAAAACGCGTGTAAAACATAAACCAAACGATGAAATTGGTTATTTCTTCATGTATAATGATCAACTCGATACTCCCTAGCCCCCAACAGCCTTTTTTTTCATAACACTTCAACCAGAGTGACGGGAGAGCGGCATTTCAGAAAACGTGCTTATCTCGGCGAGAAAAAGCGATTTCGGCAATAAAATTTAAAACGCGTGTAAAACATAAACCAAACGATGAAATTGGTTATTTCTTCATGTATAATGATCAACTCGATACTCCCTAGCCCCCAACAGCCTTTTTTTTCATAACACTTTAACCAGAGTGACGGGAGAGCGGCATTTCAGAAAACGTGCTTATCTCGGCGAGAAAAAGCGATTTCGGCAATAAAATTTAAAACGCGTGTAAAACATAAACCAAACGATGAAATTGGTTATTTCTTCATGTATAATGATCAACTCGATACTCCCTAGCCCCCAACAGCCTTTTTTTTCATAACACTTTAACCAGAGTGACGGGAGAGCGGCATTTCAGAAAACGTGCTTATCTCGGCGAGAAAAAGCGATTTCGGCAATAAAATTTAAAACGCGTGTAAAACATAAACCAAACGATGAAATTGGTTATTTCTTCATGTATAATGATCAACTCGATACTCCCTAGCCCCCAACAGCCTTTTTTTTCATAACACTTTAACCAGAGTGACGGGAGACTGGCATTTCAGAAAACGTGCTTATCTCGGCGAGAAAAAGCGATTTCGGCAATAAAATTTAAAACGCGTGTAAAACATAAACCAAACGATGAAATTGGTTATTTCTTCATGTATAATGATCAACTCGATACTCCCTAGCCCCCAACAGCCTTTTTTTTCATAACACTTTAACCAGAGTGACGGGAGAGCGGCATTTCAGAAAACGTGCTTATCTCGGCGAGAAAAAGCGATTTCGGCAATAAAATTTAAAACGCGTGTAAAACATAAACCAAACGATGAAATTGGTTATTTCTTCATGTATAATGATCAACTCGATACTCCCTAGCCCCCAACAGCCTTTTTTTTCATAACACTTTAACCAGAGTGACGGGAGAGCGGCATTTCAGAAAACGTGCTTATCTCGGCGAGAAAAAGCGATTTCGGCAATAAAATTTAAAACGCGTGTAAAACATAAACCAAACGATGAAATTGGTTATTTCTTCATGTATAATGATCAACTCGATACTCCCTAGCCCCCAACAGCCTTTTTTTTCATAACACTTTAACCAGAGTGACGATAGAGCGGCATTTCAGAAAACGTGCTTATCTCGGCGAGAAAAAGCGATTTCGGCAATAAAATTTAAAACGCGTGTAAAACATAAACCAAACGATGAAATTGGTTATTTCTTCATGTATAATGATCAACTCGATACTCCCTAGCCCCCAACAGCCTTTTTTTTCATAACACTTTAACCAGAGTGACGGGAGAGCGGCATTTCAGAAAACGTGCTTATCTCGGCGAGAAAAAGCGATTTCGGCAATAAAATTTAAAACGCGTGTAAAACATAAACCAAACGATGAAATTGGTTATTTCTTCATGTATAATGATCAACTCAATACTCCCTAGCCCCCAACAGCCTTTTTTTTCATAACACTTTAACCAGAGTGACGGGAGAGCGGCATTTCAGAAAACGTGCTTATCTCGGCGAGAAAAAGCGACTTCGGCAATAAAATTTAAAACGCGTGTAAAACATAAACCAAACGATGAAATTGGTTATTTCTTCATGTATAATGACCAACTCGATACTCCCTAGCCCCCAACAGCCTTTTTTTTCATAACACTTTAACCAGAGTGACGGGAGAGCGGCATTTCAGAAAACGTGCTTATCTCGGCGAGAAAAAGCGACTTTGGCAATAAAATTTAAAACGCGTGTAAAACATAAACCAAACGATGAAATTGGTTATTTCTTCATGTATAATGATCAACTCGATACTCCCTAGCCCCCAACAGCCTTTTTTTTCATAACACTTTAACCAGAGTGACGGGAGAGCGGCATTTCAGAAAACGTGCTTATCTCGGCGAGAAAAAGCGATTTCGGCAATAAAATTTAAAACGCGTGTAAAACATAAACCAAACGATGAAATTGGTTATTTCTTCATGTATAATGTTCAACTCGATACTCCCTAGCCCCCAACAGCCTTTTTTCATAACACTTTAACCAGAGTGACGGGAGAGCGGCATTTCAGAAAACGTGCTTATCTCGGCGAGAAAAAGCGATTTCGGCAATAAAATTTAAAACGCGTGTAAAACATAAACCAAACGATGAAATTGGTTATTTCTTCATGTATAATGATCAACTCGATACTCCCTAGCCCCCAACAGCCTTTTTTTTCATAACACTTTAACCAGAGTGACGGGAGAGCGGCATTTCAGAAAACGTGCTTATCTCGGCGAGAAAAAGCGATTTCGGCAATAAAATTTAAAACGCGTGTAAAACATAAACCAAACGATGAAATTGGTTATTTCTTCATGTATAATGATCAACTCGATACTCCCTAGCCCCCAACAGCCTTTTTTTTCATAACACTTTAACCAGAGTGACGGGAGAGCGGCATTTCAGAAAACGTGCTTATCTCGGCGAGAAAAAGCGATTTCGGCAATAAAATTTAAAACGCGTGTAAAACATAAACCAAACGATGAAATTGGTTATTTCTTCATGTATAATGATCAACTCGATACTCCCTAGCCCCCAACAGCCTTTTTTTTCATAACACTTTAACCAGAGTGACGGGAGAGCGGCATTTCAGAAAACGTGCTTATCTCGGCGAGAAAAAGCGATTTCGGCAATAAAATTTAAAACGCGTGTAAAACATAAACCAAACGATGAAATTGGTTATTTCTTCATGTATAATGATCAACTCGAGTCGAGCTCCAGGGAGAGAGGCTGATTTTTCGCTTTTTGAGGCCGACCGACGAACCGGCGCGGGGCGGACTCAAAAGCCCGCAGAGCCGTAGGCACTTAGAAAAGTTTCGCCTTTGGCTGTGAGCTCCAGGGGAGAGGCTGGTTTTGCGTTATTTTAGGCCGGCTGGAGAACCGGCGCGGGTCGGACGCACAATCCCCGCAGAGCCGTGGGCACTTAGAAAATTTTTGCCAAGTTGGCTCTGAGCGCCTGGTACCTAATATGGAAGTATAGAGGCCGACTTTCGGGCAAGATCACGCCGCGTTAGGCTTCCAGGACCCCGGCTAAGCAATTTTACCGGGCCGCCCGGTTCTTTTTTTGAACCAGCCCGGTTCTTTTTACACTTCCAGCTGGAGCTCAGCAGCGGCTTTTTGCGCAAGATCACGCCGGGTTAGGCTTCCAGGACCTCGGCTAAGCAATTCTACCGGGCCGCCCGGTTCTTTTTTTGAACCAGCCCGGTTCTTTTTACACTTCCAGCTGGAGCTCACGAGCGGCTTTTTGGACAAGATCACGCCGTGTTAGGCTTCCAGAGCCCCGGCTAAGCAATTTTACCGGCCCGCCCGGTTCTTTTTTTTAACCAGCCCGGTTCTTTTTACACTTCCAGCTGGAGCTCAGCAGCGGGTTTTTGGACAAGATCACGCCGTGTTAGGCTTCCAGAGCCCCGGCTAAGCAATTTTACAGGGTCGCCCGGTTCTTTTTTTTAACCAGCCCGGTTTTTTTTACACTTCCAGCTGGAGCTCAGCAGCGGCTTTTTGCACAGTATCACGCCGGGTTAGGCTTCCAGAGCCCCGGCTAAGCAATTTTACCGGGCCGCCCGGTTCTTTTTTTTAACCAGCCCGGTTCTTTTTACACTTCCAGCTGGAGCTCAGCAGCGGCTTTTTGGACAAGATCACGCCGTGTTAGGCTTCCAGAGCCCCGGCTAAGCAATTTTACCGGGTCGCCCGGTTCTTTTTTTAACCAGCCCGGTTCTTTTTACACTTCCAGCTGGAGCTCAGCATCGTGTAAAACATAAACCAAACGATGAAATTGGTTATTTCTTCATGTATAATGATCAACTCGATACTCCCTAGCCCCCAACAGCCTTTTTTTTTCATAACACTTTAACCAGAGTGACGGGAGAGCGGCATTTCAGAAAACGTGCTTATCTCGGCGAGAAAAAGCGATTTCGGCAATAAAATTTAAAACGCGTGTAAAACATAAACCAAACGATGAAATTGGTTATTTCTTCATGTATAATGATCAACTCGATACTCCCTAGCCCCCAACAGCCTTTTTTTTCATAACACTTTAACCAGAGTGACGGGAGAGCGGCATTTCAGAAAACGTGCTTATCTCGGCGAGAAAAAGCGATTTCGGCAATAAAATTTAAAACGCGTGTAAAACATAAACCAAACGATGAAATTGGTTATTTCTTCATGTATAATGATCAACTCGATACTCCCTAGCCCCCAACAGCCTTTTTTTTCATAACACTTTAACCAGAGTGACGGGAGAGCGGCATTTCAGAAAACGTGCTTATCTCGGCGAGAAAAAGCGATTTCGGCAATAAAATTTAAAACGCGTGTAAAACATAAACCAAACGATGAAATTGGTTATTTCTTCATGTATAATGATCAACTCGATACTCCCTAGCCCCCAACAGCCTTTTTTTTCATAACACTTTAACCAGAGTGACGGGAGAGCGGCATTTCAGAAAACGTGCTTATCTCGGCGAGAAAAAGCGATTTCGGCAATAAAATTTAAAACGCGTGTAAAACATAAACCAAACGATGAAATTGGTTATTTCTTCATGTATAATGATCAACTCGATACTCCCTAGCCCCCAACAGCCTTTTTTTTCATAACACTTTAACCAGAGTGACGGGAGAGCGGCATTTCAGAAAACGTGCTTATCTCGGCGAGAAAAAGCGATTTCGGCAATAAAATTTAAAACGCGTGTAAAACATAAACCAAACGACTAAATTGGTTATTTCTTCATGTATAATGATCAACTCGATACTCCCTAGCCCCCAACAGCCTTTTTTTTCATAACACTTTAACCAGAGTGACGGGAGAGCGGCATTTCAGAAAACGTGCTTATCTCGGCGAGAAAAAGCGATTTCGGCAATAAAATTTAAAACGCGTGTAAAACATAAACCAAACGATGAAATTGGTTATTTCTTCATGTATAATGATCAACTCGATACTCCCTAGCCCCCAACAGCCTTTTTTTTCATAACACTTTAACCAGAGTGACGGGAGAGCGGCATTTCAGAAAACGTGCTTATCTCGGCGAGAAAAAGCGATTTCGGCAATAAAATTTAAAACGCGTGTAAAACATAAACCAAACGATGAAATTGGTTATTTCTTTATGTATAATGATCAACTCGATACTCCCTAGCCCCCAACAGCCTTTTTTTTCATAACACTTTAACCAGAGTGACGGGAGAGCGGCATTTCAGAAAACGTGCTTATCTCGGCGAGAAAAAGCGATTTCGGCAATAAAATTTAAAACGCGTGTAAAACATAAACCAAACGATGAAATTGGTTATTTCTTCATGTATAATGATCAACTCGATACTCCCTAGCCCCCAACAGCCTTTTTTTTCATAACACTTTAACCAGAGTGACGGGAGAGCGGCATTTCAGAAAACGTGCTTATCTCGGCGAGAAAAAGCGATTTCGGCAATAAAATTTAAAACGCGTGTAAAACATAAACCAAACGATGAAATTGGTTATTTCTTCATGTATAATGATCAACTCGATACTCCCTAGCCCCCAACAGCCTTTTTTTTCATAACACTTTAACCAGAGTGACGGGAGAGCGGCATTTCAGAAAACGTGCTTATCTCGGCGAGAAAAAGCGATTTCGGCAATAAAATTTAAAACGCGTGTAAAACATAAACCAAACGATGAAATTGGTTATTTCTTCATGTATAATGATCAACTCGATACTCCCTAGCCCCCAACAGCCTTTTTTTTCATAACACTTTAACCAGAGTGACGGGAGAGCGGCATTTCAGAAAACGTGCTTATCTCGGCGAGAAAAAGCGATTTCGGCAATAAAATTTAAAACGCGTGTAAAACATAAACCAAACGATGAAATTGGTTATTTCTTCATGTATAATGATCAACTCGATACTTCCTAGCCCCCAACAGCCTTTTTTTTCATAACACTTTAACCAGAGTGACGGGAGAGCGGCATTTCAGAAAACGTGCTTATCTCGGCGAGAAAAAGCGATTTCGGCAATAAAATTTAAAACGCGTGTAAAACATAAACCAAACGATGAAATTGGTTATTTCTTCATGTATAATGATCAACTCGAGTCGAGCTCCAGGGAGAGAGGCTGATTTTTCGCTTTTTGAGGCCGACCGACGAACCGGCGCGGGGCGGACTCAAAAGCCCGCAGAGCCGTAGGCACTTAGAAAAGTTTCGCCTTTGGCTGTGAGCTCCAGGGGAGAGGCTGGTTTTGCGTTATTTTAGGCCGGCTGGAGAACCGGCGCGGGTCGGACGCACAATCCCCGCAGAGCCGTGGGCACTTAGAAAATTTTTGCCAAGTTGGCTCTGAGCGCCTGGTACCTAATATGGAAGTATAGAGGCCGACTTTCGGGCAAGATCACGCCGCGTTAGGCTTCCAGGACCCCGGCTAAGCAATTTTACCGGGCCGCCCGGTTCTTTTTTTGAACCAGCCCGGTTCTTTTTACACTTCCAGCTGGAGCTCAGCAGCGGCTTTTTGCGCAAGATCACGCCGGGTTAGGCTTCCAGGACCTCGGCTAAGCAATTCTACCGGGCCGCCCGGTTCTTTTTTTGAACCAGCCCGGTTCTTTTTACACTTCCAGCTGGAGCTCACGAGCGGCTTTTTGGACAAGATCACGCCGTGTTAGGCTTCCAGAGCCCCGGCTAAGCAATTTTACCGGCCCGCCCGGTTCTTTTTTTTAACCAGCCCGGTTCTTTTTACACTTCCAGCTGGAGCTCAGCAGCGGGTTTTTGGACAAGATCACGCCGTGTTAGGCTTCCAGAGCCCCGGCTAAGCAATTTTACAGGGTCGCCCGGTTCTTTTTTTTAACCAGCCCGGTTTTTTTTACACTTCCAGCTGGAGCTCAGCAGCGGCTTTTTGCACAGTATCACGCCGGGTTAGGCTTCCAGAGCCCCGGCTAAGCAATTTTACCGGGCCGCCCGGTTCTTTTTTTTAACCAGCCCGGTTCTTTTTACACTTCCAGCTGGAGCTCAGCAGCGGCTTTTTGGACAAGATCACGCCGTGTTAGGCTTCCAGAGCCCCGGCTAAGCAATTTTACCGGGTCGCCCGGTTCTTTTTTTAACCAGCCCGGTTCTTTTTACACTTCCAGCTGGAGCTCAGCATCGTGTAAAACATAAACCAAACGATGAAATTGGTTATTTCTTCATGTATAATGATCAACTCGATACTCCCTAGCCCCCAACAGCCTTTTTTTTTCATAACACTTTAACCAGAGTGACGGGAGAGCGGCATTTCAGAAAACGTGCTTATCTCGGCGAGAAAAAGCGATTTCGGCAATAAAATTTAAAACGCGTGTAAAACATAAACCAAACGATGAAATTGGTTATTTCTTCATATATAATGATCAACTCGATACTCCCTAGCCCCCAACAGCCTTTTTTTTCATAACACTTTAACCAGAGTGACGGGAGAGCGGCATTTCAGAAAACGTGCTTATCTCGGCGAGAAAAAGCGATTTCGGCAATAAAATTTAAAACGCGTGTAAAACATAAACCAAACGATGAAATTGGTTATTTCTTCATGTATAATGATCAACTCGATACTCCCTAGCCCCCAACAGCCTTTTTTTTCATAACACTTTAACCAGAGTGACGGGAGAGCGGCATTTCAGAAAACGTGCTTATCTCGGCGAGAAAAAGCGATTTCGGCAATAAAATTTAAAACGCGTGTAAAACATAAACCAAACGATGAAATTGGTTATTTCTTCATGTATAATGATCAACTCGATACTCCCTAGCCCCCAACAGCCTTTTTTTTCATAACACTTTAACCAGAGTGACGGGAGAGCGGCATTTCAGAAAACGTGCTTATCTCGGCGAGAAAAAGCGATTTCGGCAATAAAATTTAAAACGCGTGTAAAACATAAACCAAACGATGAAATTGGTTATTTCTTCATGTATAATGATCAACTCGATACTCCCTAGCCCCCAACAGCCTTTTTTTTCATAACACTTTAACCAGAGTGACGGGAGAGCGGCATTTCAGAAAACGTGCTTATCTCGGCGAGAAAAAGCGATTTCGGCAATAAAATTTAAAACGCGTGTAAAACATAAACCAAACGATGAAATTGGTTATTTCTTCATGTATAATGATCAACTCGATACTCCCTAGCCCCCAACAGCCTTTTTTTTCATAACACTTTAACCAGAGTGACGGGAGAGCGGCATTTCAGAAAACGTGCTTATCTCGGCGAGAAAAAGCGATTTCGGCAATAAAATTTAAAACGCGTGTAAAACATAAACCAAACGATGAAATTGGTTATTTCTTCATGTATAATGATCAACTCGATACTCCCTAGCCCCCAACAGCCTTTTTTTTCATAACACTTTAACCAGAGTGACGGGAGAGCGGCATTTCAGAAAACGTGCTTATCTCGGCGAGAAAAAGCGATTTCGGCAATAAAATTTAAAACGCGTGTAAAACATAAACCAAACGATGAAATTGGTTATTTCTTCATGTATAATGATCAACTCGATACTCCCTAGCCCCCAACAGCCTTTTTTTTCATAACACTTTAACCAGAGTGACGGGAGAGCGGCATTTCAGAAAACGTGCTTATCTCGGCGAGAAAAAGCGATTTCGGCAATAAAATTTAAAACGCGTGTAAAACATAAACCAAACGATGAAATTGGTTATTTCTTCATGTATAATGATCAACTCGATACTCCCTAGCCCCCAACAGCCTTTTTTTTCATAACACTTTAACCAGAGTGACGGGAGAGCGGCATTTCAGAAAACGTGCTTATCTCGGCGAGAAAAAGCGATTTCGGCAATAAAATTTAAAACGCGTGTAAAACATAAACCAAACGATGAAATTGGTTATTTCTTCATGTATAATGATCAACTCGATACTCCCTAGCCCCCAACAGCCTTTTTTTTCATAACACTTTAACCAGAGTGACGGGAGAGCGGCATTTCAGAAAACGTGCTTATCTCGGCGAGAAAAAGCGATTTCGGCAATAAAATTTAAAACGCGTGTAAAACATAAACCAAACGATGAAATTGGTTATTTCTTCATGTATAATGATCAACTCGATACTTCCTAGCCCCCAACAGCCTTTTTTTTCATAACACTTTAACCAGAGTGACGGGAGAGCGGCATTTCAGAAAACGTGCTTATCTCGGCGAGAAAAAGCGATTTCGGCAATAAAATTTAAAACGCGTGTAAAACATAAACCAAACGATGAAATTGGTTATTTCTTCATGTATAATGATCAACTCGATACTCCCTAGCCCCCAACAGCCTTTTTTTTCATAACACTTTAACCAGAGTGACGGGAGAGCGGCATTTCAGAAAACGTGCTTATCTCGGCGAGAAAAAGCGATTTCGGCAATAAAATTTAAAACGCGTGTAAAACATAAACCAAACGATGAAATTGGTTATTTCTTCATGTATAATGATCAACTCGATATTCCCTAGCCCCCAACAGCCTTTTTTTTCATAACACTTTAACCAGAGTGACGGGAGAGCGGCATTTCAGAAAACGTGCTTATCTCGGCGAGAAAAAGCGATTTCGGCAATAAAATTTAAAACGCGTGTAAAACATAAACCAAACGATGAAATTGGTTATTTCTTCATAAATAATGATCAACTCGATACTCCCTAGCCCCCAACAGCCTTTTTTTTCATAACACTTTAACCAGAGTGACGGGAGAGCGGCATTTCAGAAAACGTGCTTATCTCGGCGAGAAAAAGCGATTTCGGCAATAAAATTTAAAACGCGTGTAAAACATAAACCAAACGATGAAATTGGTTATTTCTTCATGTATAATGATCAACTCGATACTCCCTAGCCCCCAACAGCCTTTTTTTTCATAAAACTTTAACCAGAGTGACGGGAGAGCGGCATTTCAGAAAACGTGCTTATCTCGGCGAGAAAAAGCGATTTCGGCAATAAAATTTAAAACGCGTGAAAAACATAAACCAAACGATGAAATTGGTTATTTCTTCATGTATAATGATCAACTCGATACTCCCTAGCCCCCAACAGCCTTTTTTTTCATAACACTTTAACCAGAGTGACGGGAGAGCGGCATTTCAGAAAACGTGCTTATCTCGGCGAGAAAAAGCGATTTCGGCAATAAAATTTAAAACGCGTGTAAAACATAAACCAAACGATGAAATTGGTTATTTCTTCATGTATAATGATCAACTCGATACTCCCTAGCCCCCAACAGCCTTTTTTTTCATAACACTTTAACCAGAGTGACGGGAGAGCGGCATTTCAGAAAACGTGCTTATCTCGGCGAGAAAAAGCAATTTTGGCAATAAAATTTAAAACGCGTGTAAAACATAAACCAAACGATGAAATTGGTTATTTCTTCATGTATAATGATCAACTCGATACTCCCTAGCCCCCAACAGCCTTTTTTTTCATAACACTTTAACCAGAGTGACGGGAGAGCGGCATTTCAGAAAACGTGCTTATCTCGGCGAGAAAAAGCGATTTCGGCAATAAAATTTAAAACGCGTGTAAAACATAAACCAAACGATGAAATTGGTTATTTCTTCATGTATAATGTTCAACTCGATACTCCCTAGCCCCCAACAGCCTTTTTTCATAACACTTTAACCAGAGTGACGGGAGAGCGGCATTTCAGAAAACGTGCTTATCTCGGCGAGAAAAAGCGATTTCGGCAATAAAATTTAAAACGCGTGTAAAACATAAACCAAACGATGAAATTGGTTATTTCTTCATGTATAATGATCAACTCGATACTCCCTAGCCCCCAACAGCCTTTTTTTTCATAACACTTTAACCAGAGTGACGGGAGAGCGGCATTTCAGAAAACGTGCTTATCTCGGCGAGAAAAAGCGATTTCGGCAATAAAATTTAAAACGCGTGTAAAACATAAACCAAACGATGAAATTGGTTATTTCTTCATGTATAATGATCAACTCGATACTCCCTAGCCCCCAACAGCCTTTTTTTTCATAACACTTTAACCAGAGTGACGGGAGAGCGGCATTTCAGAAAACGTGCTTATCTCGGCGAGAAAAAGCGATTTCGGCAATAAAATTTAAAACGCGTGTAAAACATAAACCAAACGATGAAATTGGTTATTTCTTCATGTATAATGATCAACTCGATACTCCCTAGCCCCCAACAGCCTTTTTTTTCATAACACTTTAACCAGAGTGACGGGAGAGCGGCATTTCAGAAAACGTGCTTATCTCGGCGAGAAAAAGCGATTTCGGCAATAAAATTTAAAACGCGTGTAAAACATAAACCAAACGATGAAATTGGTTATTTCTTCATGTATAATGATCAACTCGATACTCCCTAGCCCCCAACAGCCTTTTTTTTCATAACACTTTAACCAGAGTGACGGGAGAGCGGCATTTCAGAAAACGTGCTTATCTCGGCGAGAAAAAGCGATTTCGGCAATAAAATTTAAAACGCGTGTAAAACATAAACCAAACGATGAAATTGGTTATTTCTTCATGTATAATGATCAACTCGATACTCCCTAGCCCCCAACAGCCTTTTTTTTCATAACACTTTAACCAGAGTGACGGGAGAGCGGCATTTCAGAAAACGTGCTTATCTCGGCGAGAAAAAGCGATTTCGGCAATAAAATTTAAAACGCGTGTAAAACATAAACCAAACGATGAAATTGGTTATTTCTTTATGTATAATGATCAACTCGATACTCCCTAGCCCCCAACAGCCTTTTTTTTCATAACACTTTAACCAGAGTGACGGGAGAGCGGCATTTCAGAAAACGTGCTTATCTCGGCGAGAAAAAGCGATTTCGGCAATAAAATTTAAAACGCGTGTAAAACATAAACCAAACGATGAAATTGGTTATTTCTTCATGTATAATGATCAACTCGATACTCCCTAGCCCCCAACAGCCTTTTTTTTCATAACACTTTAACCAGAGTGACGGGAGAGCGGCATTTCAGAAAACGTGCTTATCTCGGCGAGAAAAAGCGATTTCGGCAATAAAATTTAAAACGCGTGTAAAACATAAACCAAACGATGAAATTGGTTATTTCTTCATGTATAATGATCAACTCGATACTCCCTAGCCCCCAACAGCCTTTTTTTTCATAACACTTTAACCAGAGTGACGGGAGAGCGGCATTTCAGAAAACGTGCTTATCTCGGCGAGAAAAAGCGATTTCGGCAATAAAATTTAAAACGCGTGTAAAACATAAACCAAACGATGAAATTGGTTATTTCTTCATGTATAATGATCAACTCGATACTCCCTAGCCCCCAACAGCCTTTTTTTTCATAACACTTTAACCAGAGTGACGGGAGAGCGGCATTTCAGAAAACGTGCTTATCTCGGCGAGAAAAAGCGATTTCGGCAATAAAATTTAAAACGCGTGTAAAACATAAACCAAACGATGAAATTGGTTATTTCTTCATGTATAATGATCAACTCGATACTTCCTAGCCCCCAACAGCCTTTTTTTTCATAACACTTTAACCAGAGTGACGGGAGAGCGGCATTTCAGAAAACGTGCTTATCTCGGCGAGAAAAAGCGATTTCGGCAATAAAATTTAAAACGCGTGTAAAACATAAACCAAACGATGAAATTGGTTATTTCTTCATGTATAATGATCAACTCGAGTCGAGCTCCAGGGAGAGAGGCTGATTTTTCGCTTTTTGAGGCCGACCGACGAACCGGCGCGGGGCGGACTCAAAAGCCCGCAGAGCCGTAGGCACTTAGAAAAGTTTCGCCTTTGGCTGTGAGCTCCAGGGGAGAGGCTGGTTTTGCGTTATTTTAGGCCGGCTGGAGAACCGGCGCGGGTCGGACGCACAATCCCCGCAGAGCCGTGGGCACTTAGAAAATTTTTGCCAAGTTGGCTCTGAGCGCCTGGTACCTAATATGGAAGTATAGAGGCCGACTTTCGGGCAAGATCACGCCGCGTTAGGCTTCCAGGACCCCGGCTAAGCAATTTTACCGGGCCGCCCGGTTCTTTTTTTGAACCAGCCCGGTTCTTTTTACACTTCCAGCTGGAGCTCAGCAGCGGCTTTTTGCGCAAGATCACGCCGGGTTAGGCTTCCAGGACCTCGGCTAAGCAATTCTACCGGGCCGCCCGGTTCTTTTTTTGAACCAGCCCGGTTCTTTTTACACTTCCAGCTGGAGCTCACGAGCGGCTTTTTGGACAAGATCACGCCGTGTTAGGCTTCCAGAGCCCCGGCTAAGCAATTTTACCGGCCCGCCCGGTTCTTTTTTTTAACCAGCCCGGTTCTTTTTACACTTCCAGCTGGAGCTCAGCAGCGGGTTTTTGGACAAGATAACGCCGTGTTAGGCTTCCAGAGCCCCGGCTAAGCAATTTTACAGGGTCGCCCGGTTCTTTTTTTTAACCAGCCCGGTTTTTTTTACACTTCCAGCTGGAGCTCAGCAGCGGCTTTTTGCACAGTATCACGCCGGGTTAGGCTTCCAGAGCCCCGGCTAAGCAATTTTACCGGGCCGCCCGGTTCTTTTTTTTAACCAGCCCGGTTCTTTTTACACTTCCAGCTGGAGCTCAGCAGCGGCTTTTTGGACAAGATCACGCCGTGTTAGGCTTCCAGAGCCCCGGCTAAGCAATTTTACCGGGTCGCCCGGTTCTTTTTTTAACCAGCCCGGTTCTTTTTACACTTCCAGCTGGAGCTCAGCATCGTGTAAAACATAAACCAAACGATGAAATTGGTTATTTCTTCATGTATAATGATCAACTCGATACTCCCTAGCCCCCAACAGCCTTTTTTTTTCATAACACTTTAACCAGAGTGACGGGAGAGCGGCATTTCAGAAAACGTGCTTATCTCGGCGAGAAAAAGCGATTTCGGCAATAAAATTTAAAACGCGTGTAAAACATAAACCAAACGATGAAATTGGTTATTTCTTCATATATAATGATCAACTCGATACTCCCTAGCCCCCAACAGCCTTTTTTTTCATAACACTTTAACCAGAGTGACGGGAGAGCGGCATTTCAGAAAACGTGCTTATCTCGGCGAGAAAAAGCGATTTCGGCAATAAAATTTAAAACGCGTGTAAAACATAAACCAAACGATGAAATTGGTTATTTCTTCATGTATAATGATCAACTCGATACTCCCTAGCCCCCAACAGCCTTTTTTTTCATAACACTTTAACCAGAGTGACGGGAGAGCGGCATTTCAGAAAACGTGCTTATCTCGGCGAGAAAAAGCGATTTCGGCAATAAAATTTAAAACGCGTGTAAAACATAAACCAAACGATGAAATTGGTTATTTCTTCATGTATAATGATCAACTCGATACTCCCTAGCCCCCAACAGCCTTTTTTTTCATAACACTTTAACCAGAGTGACGGGAGAGCGGCATTTCAGAAAACGTGCTTATCTCGGCGAGAAAAAGCGATTTCGGCAATAAAATTTAAAACGCGTGTAAAACATAAACCAAACGATGAAATTGGTTATTTCTTCATGTATAATGATCAACTCGATACTCCCTAGCCCCCAACAGCCTTTTTTTTCATAACACTTTAACCAGAGTGACGGGAGAGCGGCATTTCAGAAAACGTGCTTATCTCGGCGAGAAAAAGCGATTTCGGCAATAAAATTTAAAACGCGTGTAAAACATAAACCAAACGATGAAATTGGTTATTTCTTCATGTATAATGATCAACTCGATACTCCCTAGCCCCCAACAGCCTTTTTTTTCATAACACTTTAACCAGAGTGACGGGAGAGCGGCATTTCAGAAAACGTGCTTATCTCGGCGAGAAAAAGCGATTTCGGCAATAAAATTTAAAACGCGTGTAAAACATAAACCAAACGATGAAATTGGTTATTTCTTCATGTATAATGATCAACTCGATACTCCCTAGCCCCCAACAGCCTTTTTTTTCATAACACTTTAACCAGAGTGACGGGAGAGCGGCATTTCAGAAAACGTGCTTATCTCGGCGAGAAAAAGCGATTTCGGCAATAAAATTTAAAACGCGTGTAAAACATAAACCAAACGATGAAATTGGTTATTTCTTCATGTATAATGATCAACTCGATACTCCCTAGCCCCCAACAGCCTTTTTTTTCATAACACTTTAACCAGAGTGACGGGAGAGCGGCATTTCAGAAAACGTGCTTATCTCGGCGAGAAAAAGCGATTTCGGCAATAAAATTTAAAACGCGTGTAAAACATAAACCAAACGATGAAATTGGTTATTTCTTCATGTATAATGATCAACTCGATACTCCCTAGCCCCCAACAGCCTTTTTTTTCATAACACTTTAACCAGAGTGACGGGAGAGCGGCATTTCAGAAAACGTGCTTATCTCGGCGAGAAAAAGCGATTTCGGCAATAAAATTTAAAACGCGTGTAAAACATAAACCAAACGATGAAATTGGTTATTTCTTCATGTATAATGATCAACTCGATACTCCCTAGCCCCCAACAGCCTTTTTTTTCATAACACTTTAACCAGAGTGACGGGAGAGCGGCATTTCAGAAAACGTGCTTATCTCGGCGAGAAAAAGCGATTTCGGCAATAAAATTTAAAACGCGTGTAAAACATAAACCAAACGATGAAATTGGTTATTTCTTCATGTATAATGATCAACTCGATACTTCCTAGCCCCCAACAGCCTTTTTTTTCATAACACTTTAACCAGAGTGACGGGAGAGCGGCATTTCAGAAAACGTGCTTATCTCGGCGAGAAAAAGCGATTTCGGCAATAAAATTTAAAACGCGTGTAAAACATAAACCAAACGATGAAATTGGTTATTTCTTCATGTATAATGATCAACTCGATACTCCCTAGCCCCCAACAGCCTTTTTTTTCATAACACTTTAACCAGAGTGACGGGAGAGCGGCATTTCAGAAAACGTGCTTATCTCGGCGAGAAAAAGCGATTTCGGCAATAAAATTTAAAACGCGTGTAAAACATAAACCAAACGATGAAATTGGTTATTTCTTCATGTATAATGATCAACTCGATATTCCCTAGCCCCCAACAGCCTTTTTTTTCATAACACTTTAACCAGAGTGACGGGAGAGCGGCATTTCAGAAAACGTGCTTATCTCGGCGAGAAAAAGCGATTTCGGCAATAAAATTTAAAACGCGTGTAAAACATAAACCAAACGATGAAATTGGTTATTTCTTCATAAATAATGATCAACTCGATACTCCCTAGCCCCCAACAGCCTTTTTTTTCATAACACTTTAACCAGAGTGACGGGAGAGCGGCATTTCAGAAAACGTGCTTATCTCGGCGAGAAAAAGCGATTTCGGCAATAAAATTTAAAACGCGTGTAAAACATAAACCAAACGATGAAATTGGTTATTTCTTCATGTATAATGATCAACTCGATACTCCCTAGCCCCCAACAGCCTTTTTTTTCATAAAACTTTAACCAGAGTGACGGGAGAGCGGCATTTCAGAAAACGTGCTTATCTCGGCGAGAAAAAGCGATTTCGGCAATAAAATTTAAAACGCGTGAAAAACATAAACCAAACGATGAAATTGGTTATTTCTTCATGTATAATGATCAACTCGATACTCCCTAGCCCCCAACAGCCTTTTTTTTCATAACACTTTAACCAGAGTGACGGGAGAGCGGCATTTCAGAAAACGTGCTTATCTCGGCGAGAAAAAGCAATTTCGGCAATAAAATTTAAAACGCGTGTAAAACATAAACCAAACGATGAAATTGGTTATTTCTTCATGTATAATGATCAACTCGATACTCCCTAGCCCCCAACAGCTTTTTTTTTCATAACACTTTAACCAGAGTGACGGGAGAGTGGCATTTCAGAAAACGTGCTTATCTCGGCGAGAAAAAGCAATTTTGGCAATAAAATTTAAAACGCGTGTAAAACATAAACCAAACGATGAAATTGGTTATTTCTTCATGTATAATGATCAACTCGATACTCCCTAGCCCCCAACAGCCTTTTTTTTCATAACACTTTAACCAGAGTGACGGGAGAGCGGCATTTCAGAAAACGTGCTTATCTCGGCGAGAAAAAGCGATTTCGGCAATAAAATTTAAAACGCGTGTAAAACATAAACCAAACGATGAAATTGGTTATTTCTTCATGTATAATGATCAACTCGATACTCCCTAGCCCCCAACAGCCTTTTTTTTCATAACACTTTAACCAGAGTGACGGGAGAGCGGCATTTCAGAAAACGTGCTTATCTCGGCGAGAAAAAGCGATTTCGGCAATAAAATTTAAAACGCGTGTAAAACATAAACCAAACGATGAAATTGGTTATTTCTTCATGTATAATGATCAACTCGATACTCCCTAGCCCCCAACAGCCTTTTTTTTCATAACACTTTAACCAGAGTGACGGGAGAGCGGCATTTCAGAAAACGTGCTTATCTCGGCGAGAAAAAGCGATTTCGGCAATAAAATTTAAAACGCGTGTAAAACATAAACCAAACGATGAAATTGGTTATTTCTTCATGTATAATGATCAACTCGATACTCCCTAGCCCCCAACAGCCTTTTTTTTCATAACACTTTAACCAGAGTGACGGGAGAGCGGCATTTCAGAAAACGTGCTTATCTCGGCGAGAAAAAGCGATTTCGGCAATAAAATTTAAAACGCGTGTAAAACATAAACCAAACGATGAAATTGGTTATTTCTTCATGTATAATGATCAACTCGATACTCCCTAGCCCCCAACAGCCTTTTTTTTCATAACACTTTAACCAGAGTGACGGGAGAGCGGCATTTCAGAAAACGTGCTTATCTCGGCGAGAAAAAGCGATTTCGGCAATAAAATTTAAAACGCGTGTAAAACATAAACCAAACGATGAAATTGGTTATTTCTTCATGTATAATGATCAACTCGATACTCCCTAGCCCCCAACAGCCTTTTTTTTCATAACACTTTAACCAGAGTGACGGGAGAGCGGCATTTCAGAAAACGTGCTTATCTCGGCGAGAAAAAGCGATTTCGGCAATAAAATTTAAAACGCGTGTAAAACATAAACCAAACGATGAAATTGGTTATTTCTTCATGTATAATGATCAACTCGATACTCCCTAGCCCCCAACAGCCTTTTTTTTCATAACACTTTAACCAGAGTGACGGGAGAGCGGCATTTCAGAAAACGTGCTTATCTCGGCGAGAAAAAGCGATTTCGGCAATAAAATTTAAAACGCGTGTAAAACATAAACCAAACGATGAAATTGGTTATTTCTTCATGTATAATGATCAACTCGATACTCCCTAGCCCCCAACAGCCTTTTTTTTCATAACACTTTAACCAGAGTGACGGGAGAGCGGCATTTCAGAAAACGTGCTTATCTCGGCGAGAAAAAGCGATTTCGGCAATAAAATTTAAAACGCGTGTAAAACATAAACCAAACGATGAAATTGGTTATTTCTTCATGTATAATGATCAACTCGATACTCCCTAGCCCCCAACAGCCTTTTTTTTCATAACACTTTAACCAGAGTGACGGGAGAGCGGCATTTCAGAAAACGTGCTTATCTCGGCGAGAAAAAGCGATTTCGGCAATAAAATTTAAAACGCGTGTAAAACATAAACCAAACGATGAAATTGGTTATTTCTTCATGTATAATGATCAACTCGATACTCCCTAGCCCCCAACAGCCTTTTTTTTTCATAACACTTTAACCAGAGTGACGGGAGAGCGGCATTTCAGAAAACGTGCTTATCTCGGCGAGAAAAAGCGATTTCGGCAATAAAATTTAAAACGCGTGTAAAACATAAACCAAACGATGAAATTGGTTATTTCTTCATGTATAATGATCAACTCGATACTCCCTAGCCCCCAACAGCCTTTTTTTTCATAACACTTTAACCAGAGTGACGGGAGAGCGGCATTTCAGAAAACGTGCTTATCTCGGCGAGAAAAAGCGATTTCGGCAATAAAATTTAAAACGCGTGTAAAACATAAACCAAACGATGAAATTGGTTATTTCTTCATGTATAATGATCAACTCGATACTCCCTAGCCCCCAACAGCCTTTTTTTTCATAACACTTTAACCAGAGTGACGGGAGAGCGGCATTTCAGAAAACGTGCTTATCTCGGCGAGAAAAAGCGATTTCGGCAATAAAATTTAAAACGCGTGTAAAACATAAACCAAACGATGAAATTGGTTATTTCTTCATGTATAATGATCAACTCGATACTCCCTAGCCCCCAACAGCCTTTTTTTTCATAACACTTTAACCAGAGTGACGGGAGAGCGGCATTTCAGAAAACGTGCTTATCTCGGCGAGAAAAAGCGATTTCGGCAATAAAATTTAAAACGCGTGTAAAACATAAACCAAACGATGAAATTGGTTATTTCTTCATGTATAATGATCAACTCGATACTCCCTAGCCCCCAACAGCCTTTTTTTTCATAACACTTTAACCAGAGTGACGGGAGAGCGGCATTTCAGAAAACGTGCTTATCTCGGCGAGAAAAAGCGATTTCGGCAATAAAATTTAAAACGCGTGTAAAACATAAACCAAACGATGAAATTGGTTATTTCTTCATGTATAATGATCAACTCGATACTCCCTAGCCCCCAACAGCCTTTTTTTTCATAACACTTTAACCAGAGTGACGGGAGAGCGGCATTTCAGAAAACGTGCTTATCTCGGCGAGAAAAAGCGATTTCGGCAATAAAATTTAAAACGCGTGTAAAACATAAACCAAACGATGAAATTGGTTATTTCTTCATGTATAATGATCAACTCGATACTCCCTAGCCCCCAACAGCCTTTTTTTTCATAACACTTTAACCAGAGTGACGGGAGAGCGGCATTTCAGAAAACGTGCTTATCTCGGCGAGAAAAAGCGATTTCGGCAATAAAATTTAAAACGCGTGTAAAACATAAACCAAACGATGAAATTGGTTATTTCTTCATGTATAATGATCAACTCGATACTCCCTAGCCCCCAACAGCCTTTTTTTTCATAACACTTTAACCAGAGTGACGGGAGAGCGGCATTTCAGAAAACGTGCTTATCTCGGCGAGAAAAAGCGATTTCGGCAATAAAATTTAAAACGCGTGTAAAACATAAACCAAACGATGAAATTGGTTATTTCTTCATGTATAATGATCAACTCGATACTCCCTAGCCCCCAACAGCCTTTTTTTTCATAACACTTTAACCAGAGTGACGGGAGAGCGGCATTTCAGAAAACGTGCTTATCTCGGCGAGAAAAAGCGATTTCGGCAATAAAATTTAAAACGCGTGTAAAACATAAACCAAACGATGAAATTGGTTATTTCTTCATGTATAATGATCAACTCGATACTCCCTAGCCCCCAACAGCCTTTTTTTTCATAACACTTTAACCAGAGTGACGGGAGAGCGGCATTTCAGAAAACGTGCTTATCTCGGCGAGAAAAAGCGATTTCGGCAATAAAATTTAAAACGCGTGTAAAACATAAACCAAACGATGAAATTGGTTATTTCTTCATGTATAATGATCAACTCGATACTCCCTAGCCCCCAACAGCCTTTTTTTTCATAACACTTTAACCAGAGTGACGGGAGAGCGGCATTTCAGAAAACGTGCTTATCTCGGCGAGAAAAAGCGATTTCGGCAATAAAATTTAAAACGCGTGTAAAACATAAACCAAACGATGAAATTGGTTATTTCTTCATGTATAATGATCAACTCGATACTCCCTAGCCCCCAACAGCCTTTTTTTTCATAACACTTTAACCAGAGTGACGGGGAGAGCGGCATTTCAGAAAACGTGCTTATCTCGGCGAGAAAAAGCGATTTCGGCAATAAAATTTAAAACGCGTGTAAAACATAAACCAAACGATGAAATTGGTTATTTCTTCATGTATAATGATCAACTCGATACTCCCTAGCCCCCAACAGCCTTTTTTTTCATAACACTTTAACCAGAGTGACGGGAGAGCGGCATTTCAGAAAACGTGCTTATCTCGGCGAGAAAAAGCGATTTCGGCAATAAAATTTAAAACGCGTGTAAAACATAAACCAAACGATGAAATTGGTTATTTCTTCATGTATAATGATCAACTCGATACTCCCTAGCCCCCAACAGCCTTTTTTTTCATAACACTTTAACCAGAGTGACGGGAGAGCGGCATTTCAGAAAACGTGCTTATCTCGGCGAGAAAAAGCGATTTCGGCAATAAAATTTAAAACGCGTGTAAAACATAAACCAAACGATGAAATTGGTTATTTCTTCATGTATAATGATCAACTCGATACTCCCTAGCCCCCAACAGCCTTTTTTTTCATAACACTTTAACCAGAGTGACGGGAGAGCGGCATTTCAGAAAACGTGCTTATCTCGGCGAGAAAAAGCGATTTCGGCAATAAAATTTAAAACGCGTGTAAAACATAAACCAAACGATGAAATTGGTTATTTCTTCATGTATAATGATCAACTCGATACTCCCTAGCCCCCAACAGCCTTTTTTTTCATAACACTTTAACCAGAGTGACGGGAGAGCGGCATTTCAGAAAACGTGCTTATCTCGGCGAGAAAAAGCGATTTCGGCAATAAAATTTAAAACGCGTGTAACGCGTGTAAAACATAAACCAAACGATGAAATTGGTTATTTCTTCATGTATAATGATCAACTCGATACTCCCTAGCCCCCAACAGCCTTTTTTTTCATAACACTTTAACCAGAGTGACGGGAGAGCGGCATTTCAGAAAACGTGCTTATCTCGGCGAGAAAAAGCGATTTCGGCAATAAAATTTAAAACGCGTGTAAAACATAAACCAAACGATGAAATTGGTTATTTCTTCATGTATAATGATCAACTCGATACTCCCTAGCCCCCAACAGCCTTTTTTTTCATAACACTTTAACCAGAGTGACGGGAGAGCGGCATTTCAGAAAACGTGCTTATCTCGGCGAGAAAAAGCGATTTCGGCAATAAAATTTAAAACGCGTGTAAAACATAAACCAAACGATGAAATTGGTTATTTCTTCATGTATAATGATCAACTCGATACTCCCTAGCCCCCAACAGCCTTTTTTTTCATAACACTTTAACCAGAGTGACGGGAGAGCGGCATTTCAGAAAACGTGCTTATCTCGGCGAGAAAAAGCGATTTCGGCAATAAAATTTAAAACGCGTGTAAAACATAAACCAAACGATGAAATTGGTTATTTCTTCATGTATAATGATCAACTCGATACTCCCTAGCCCCCAACAGCCTTTTTTTTCATAACACTTTAACCAGAGTGACGGGAGAGCGGCATTTCAGAAAACGTGCTTATCTCGGCGAGAAAAAGCGATTTCGGCAATAAAATTTAAAACGCGTGTAAAACATAAACCAAACGATGAAATTGGTTATTTCTTCATGTATAATGATCAACTCGATACTCCCTAGCCCCCAACAGCCTTTTTTTTCATAACACTTTAACCAGAGTGACGGGAGAGCGGCATTTCAGAAAACGTGCTTATCTCGGCGAGAAAAAGCGATTTCGGCAATAAAATTTAAAACGCGTGTAAAACATAAACCAAACGATGAAATTGGTTATTTCTTCATGTATAATGATCAACTCGATACTCCCTAGCCCCCAACAGCCTTTTTTTTCATAACACTTTAACCAGAGTGACGGGAGAGCGGCATTTCAGAAAACGTGCTTATCTCGGCGAGAAAAAGCGATTTCGGCAATAAAATTTAAAACGCGTGTAAAACATAAACCAAACGATGAAATTGGTTATTTCTTCATGTATAATGATCAACTCGATACTCCCTAGCCCCCAACAGCCTTTTTTTTCATAACACTTTAACCAGAGTGACGGGAGAGCGGCATTTCAGAAAACGTGCTTATCTCGGCGAGAAAAAGCGATTTCGGCAATAAAATTTAAAACGCGTGTAAAACATAAACCAAACGATGAAATTGGTTATTTCTTCATGTATAATGATCAACTCGATACTCCCTAGCCCCCAACAGCCTTTTTTTTCATAACACTTTAACCAGAGTGACGGGAGAGCGGCATTTCAGAAAACGTGCTTATCTCGGCGAGAAAAAGCGATTTCGGCAATAAAATTTAAAACGCGTGTAAAACATAAACCAAACGATGAAATTGGTTATTTCTTCATGTATAATGATCAACTCGATACTCCCTAGCCCCCAACAGCCTTTTTTTTCATAACACTTTAACCAGAGTGACGGGAGAGCGGCATTTCAGAAAACGTGCTTATCTCGGCGAGAAAAAGCGATTTCGGCAATAAAATTTAAAACGCGTGTCAAAACATAAACCAAACGATGAAATTGGTTATTTCTTCATGTATAATGATCAACTCGATACTCCCTAGCCCCCAACAGCCTTTTTTTTCATAACACTTTAACCAGAGTGACGGGAGAGCGGCATTTCAGAAAACGTGCTTATCTCGGCGAGAAAAAGCGATTTCGGCAATAAAATTTAAAACGCGTGTAAAACATAAACCAAACGATGAAATTGGTTATTTCTTCATGTATAATGATCAACTCGATACTCCCTAGCCCCCAACAGCCTTTTTTTTCATAACACTTTAACCAGAGTGACGGGAGAGCGGCATTTCAGAAAACGTGCTTATCTCGGCGAGAAAAAGCGATTTCGGCAATAAAATTTAAAACGCGTGTAAAACATAAACCAAACGATGAAATTGGTTATTTCTTCATGTATAATGATCAACTCGATACTCCCTAGCCCCCAACAGCCTTTTTTTTCATAACACTTTAACCAGAGTGACGGGAGAGCGGCATTTCAGAAAACGTGCTTATCTCGGCGAGAAAAAGCGATTTCGGCAATAAAATTTAAAACGCGTGTAAAACATAAACCAAACGATGAAATTGGTTATTTCTTCATGTATAATGATCAACTCGATACTCCCTAGCCCCCAACAGCCTTTTTTTTCATAACACTTTAACCAGAGTGACGGGAGAGCGGCATTTCAGAAAACGTGCTTATCTCGGCGAGAAAAAGCGATTTCGGCAATAAAATTTAAAACGCGTGTAAAACATAAACCAAACGATGAAATTGGTTATTTCTTCATGTATAATGATCAACTCGATACTCCCTAGCCCCCAACAGCCTTTTTTTTCATAACACTTTAACCAGAGTGACGGGAGAGCGGCATTTCAGAAAACGTGCTTATCTCGGCGAGAAAAAGCGATTTCGGCAATAAAATTTAAAACGCGTGTAAAACATAAACCAAACGATGAAATTGGTTATTTCTTCATGTATAATGATCAACTCGATACTCCCTAGCCCCCAACAGCCTTTTTTTTCATAACACTTTAACCAGAGTGACGGGAGAGCGGCATTTCAGAAAACGTGCTTATCTCGGCGAGAAAAAGCGATTTCGGCAATAAAATTTAAAACGCGTGTAAAACATAAACCAAACGATGAAATTGGTTATTTCTTCATGTATAATGATCAACTCGATACTCCCTAGCCCCCAACAGCCTTTTTTTTCATAACACTTTAACCAGAGTGACGGGAGAGCGGCATTTCAGAAAACGTGCTTATCTCGGCGAGAAAAAGCGATTTCGGCAATAAAATTTAAAACGCGTGTAAAACATAAACCAAACGATGAAATTGGTTATTTCTTCATGTATAATGATCAACTCGATACTCCCTAGCCCCCAACAGCCTTTTTTTTCATAACACTTTAACCAGAGTGACGGGAGAGCGGCATTTCAGAAAACGTGCTTATCTCGGCGAGAAAAAGCGATTTCGGCAATAAAATTTAAAACGCGTGTAAAACATAAACCAAACGATGAAATTGGTTATTTCTTCATGTATAATGATCAACTCGATACTCCCTAGCCCCCAACAGCCTTTTTTTTCATAACACTTTAACCAGAGTGACGGGAGAGCGGCATTTCAGAAAACGTGCTTATCTCGGCGAGAAAAAGCGATTTCGGCAATAAAATTTAAAACGCGTGTAAAACATAAACCAAACGATGAAATTGGTTATTTCTTCATGTATAATGATCAACTCGATACTCCCTAGCCCCCAACAGCCTTTTTTTTCATAACACTTTAACCAGAGTGACGGGAGAGCGGCATTTCAGAAAACGTGCTTATCTCGGCGAGAAAAAGCGATTTCGGCAATAAAATTTAAAACGCGTGTAAAACATAAACCAAACGATGAAATTGGTTATTTCTTCATGTATAATGATCAACTCGATACTCCCTAGCCCCCAACAGCCTTTTTTTTCATAACACTTTAACCAGAGTGACGGGAGAGCGGCATTTCAGAAAACGTGCTTATCTCGGCGAGAAAAAGCGATTTCGGCAATAAAATTTAAAACGCGTGTAAAACATAAACCAAACGATGAAATTGGTTATTTCTTCATGTATAATGATCAACTCGATACTCCCTAGCCCCCAACAGCCTTTTTTTTCATAACACTTTAACCAGAGTGACGGGAGAGCGGCATTTCAGAAAACGTGCTTATCTCGGCGAGAAAAAGCGATTTCGGCAATAAAATTTAAAACGCGTGTAAAACATAAACCAAACGATGAAATTGGTTATTTCTTCATGTATAATGATCAACTCGATACTCCCTAGCCCCCAACAGCCTTTTTTTTCATAACACTTTAACCAGAGTGACGGGAGAGCGGCATTTCAGAAACGTGCTTATCTCGGCGAGAAAAAGCGATTTCGGCAATAAAATTTAAAACGCGTGTAAAACATAAACCAAACGATGAAATTGGTTATTTCTTCATGTATAATGATCAACTCGATACTCCCTAGCCCCAACAGCCTTTTTTTTCATAACACTTTAACCAGAGTGACGGAGAGCGGCATTTCAGAAAACGTGCTTATCTCGGCGAGAAAAAGCGATTTCGGCAATAAATTTTAAACGCGTGTAAAACATAAACCAAACGATGAAATTGGTTATTTCTTCATGTATAATGATCAACTCGATACTCCCTAGCCCCCAACAGCCTTTTTTTCATAACACTTTAACCAGAGTGACGGGAGAGCGGCATTTCAGAAAACGTGCTTATCTCGGCGAGAAAAAGCGATTTCGGCAATAAAATTTAAAACGCGTGTAAAACATAAACCAAACGATGAAATTGGTTATTTCTTCATGTATAATGATCAACTCGATACTCCCTAGCCCCCAACAGCCTTTTTTTTCATAACCTTTAACCAGAGTGACGGGAGAGCGGCATTTCAGAAAACGTGCTTATCTCGGCGAGAAAAAGCGATTTCGGCAATAAAATTTAAAACGCGTGTAAAACATAAACCAACGATGAAATTGGTTATTTCTTCATGTATAATGATCAACTCGATACTCCCTAGCCCCCAACAGCCTTTTTTTTCATAACACTTTAACCAGAGTGACGGGAGAGCGGCATTTCAGAAAACGTGCTTATCTCGGCGAGAAAAAGCGATTTCGGCAATAAAATTTAAAACGCGTGTAAAACATAAACCAAACGATGAAATTGGTTATTTCTTCATGTATAATGATCAACTCGATACTCCCTAGCCCCCAACAGCCTTTTTTTTCATAACACTTTAACCAGAGTGACGGGAGAGCGGCATTTCAGAAAACGTGCTTATCTCGGCGAGAAAAGCGATTTCGGCAATAAAATTTAAAACGCGTGTAAAACATAAACCAAACGATGAAATTGGTTATTTCTTCATGTATAATGATCAACTCGATACTCCCTAGCCCCCAACAGCCTTTTTTTTCATAACACTTTAACCAGAGTGACGGGAGAGCGGCATTTCAGAAAACGTGCTTATCTCGGCGAGAAAAGCGATTTCGGCCATAAAATTTAAAACGCGTGTAAAACATAAACCAAACGATGAAATTGGTTATTTCTTCATGTATAATGATCAACTCGATACTCCCTAGCCCCCAACAGCCTTTTTTTTCATAACACTTTAACCAGAGTGACGGGAGAGCGGCATTTCAGAAAACGTGCTTATCTCGGCGAGAAAAAGCGATTTCGGCAATAAAATTTAAAACGCGTGTAAAAACATAAACCAAACGATGAAATTGGTTATTTCTTCATGTATAATGATCAACTCGATACTCCCTAGCCCCCAACAGCCTTTTTTTTTTCATAACACTTTAACCAGAGTGACGGGAGAGCGGCATTTCAGAAAACGTGCTTATCTCGGCGAGAAAAAGCGATTTCGGCAATAAAATTTAAAACGCGTGTAAACATAAACCAAACGATGAAATGGTTATTTCTTCATGTATAATGATCAACTCGATACTCCCTAGCCCCCCAACCAGCCTTTTTTTTTCATAACACTTTACCAGAGTGACGGGAGAGCGGCATTTCAGAAAACGTGCTTATCTCGGCGAGAAAAAGCGATTTCGGCAATAAAATTTAAAACGCGTGTAAAACATAAACCAAACGATGAAATGGTTGTTTCTTCATGTATAATGATCAACTCGAGTTGAGCTCCAGGGAGAGAGGCTGATTTTTCGCTTTTTGAGGCCGACCGACGAACCGGCGCGGGGCGGACTCAAAAGCCCGCAGAGCCGTAGGCACTTAGAAAAGTTTCGCCTTTGGCTGTGAGCTCCAGGGGAGAGGCTGGTTTTGCGTTATTTTAGGCCGGCTGGAGAACCGGCGCGGGTCGGACGCACAATCCCCGCAGAGCCGTGGGCACTTAGAAAATTTTTGCCAAGTTGGCTCTGAGCGCCTGGTACCTAATATGGAAGTATAGAGGCCGACTTTCGGGCAAGATCACGCCGCGTTAGGCTTCCAGGACCCCGGCTAAGCAATTTTACCGGGCCGCCCGGTTCTTTTTTGAACCAGCCCGGTTCTTTTTACACTTCCAGCTGGAGCTCAGCAGCGGCTTTTGGCGCAAGATCACGCCGGGTTAGGCTTCCAGGACCTCGGCTAAGCAATTCTACCGGGCCGCCCGGTTCTTTTTTTGAACCAGCCCGGTTCTTTTTACACTTCCAGCTGGAGCTCACGAGCGGAATTTTGGACAAGATCACGCCGTGTTAGGCTTCCAGAGCCCCGGCTAAGCAATTTTACCGGCCCGCCCGGTTCTTTTTTTTTAACCAGCCCGGTTCTTTTTACACTTCCAGCTGGAGCTCAGCAGCGGGTTTTTGGACAAGATCACGCCGTGTTAGGCTTCCAGAGCCCCGGCTAAGCAATTTTACAGGGTCGCCCGGTTCTTTTTTTTAACCAGCCCGGTTTTTTTTACATTTCCAGCTGGAGCTCAGCAGCGGCTTTTTGCACAGTATCACGCCGGGTTAGGCTTCCAGAGCCCCGGCTAAGCAATTTTACCGGGCCGCCCGGTTCTTTTTTTTAACCAGCCCGGTTCTTTTTACACTTCCAGCTGGAGCTCAGCAGCGGCTTTTTGGACAAGATCACGCCGTGTTAGGCTTCCAGAGCCCCGGCTAAGCAATTTTACCGGGTCGCCCGGTTCTTTTTTTTAACCAGCCCGGTTCTTTTTACACTTCCAGCTGGAGCTCAGCAGCGGCTTTTTGGACAAGATCACGCCGTGATAGGCTTCCAGAGCCCCGGCTAAGCAATTTTACCGGGTCGCCCGGTTCTTTTTTTAACCAGCCCGGTTCTTTTTACACTTCCAGCTGGAGCTCAGCATCGTGTAAAACATAAACCAAACGATGAATTGGTTATTTCTTCATGTATAATGATCAACCTCGATACTCTCCCTAGCCCCCAACAGCCTTTTTTTTCATAACACTTTAACCAGAGTGACGGGAGAGCGGCATTTCAGAAAACGTGCTTATCTCGGCGAGAAAAAGCGATTTCGGCAATAAAATTTAAAACGCGTGTAAAACATAAACCAAACGATGAAATTGGTTATTTCTTCATGTATAATGATCAACTCGATACTCCCTAGCCCCCAACAGCCTTTTTTTTCATAACACTTTAACCAGAGTGACGGGAGAGCGGCATTTCAGAAAACGTGCTTATCTCGGCGAGAAAAAGCGATTTCGCAATAAAATTTAAAACGCGTGTAAAACATAAACCAAACGATGAAATTGGTTATTTCTTCATGTATAATGATCAACTCGATACTCCCTAGCCCCCAACAGCCTTTTTTTTTATAACACTTTAACCAGAGTGACGGGAGAGCGGCATTTCAGAAACGTGCTTATCTCGGCGAGAAAAAGCGATTTCGGCAATAAAATTTAAAACGCGTGTAAAACATAAACCAAACGATGAAATTGTTATTTCTTCATGTATAATGATCAACTCGATACTCCCTAGCCCCCAACAGCCTTTTTTTTCATAACACTTTAACCAGAGTGACGGGAGAGCGGCATTTCAGAAAACGTGCTTATCTCGGCGAGAAAAAGCGATTTCGGCAATAAAATTTAAAACGCGTGTAAAACATAAACCAAACGATGAAATTGGTTATTTCTTCATGTATAATGATCAACTCGATACTCCCTAGCCCCAACAGCCTTTTTTTTCATAACACTTTAACCAGAGTGACGGGAGAGCGGCATTTCAGAAAACGTGCTTATCTCGGCGAGAAAAAGCGATTTCGGCAATAAAATTTAAAACGCGTGTAAAACATAAACCAAACGATGAAATTGGTTATTTCTTCATGTATAATGATCAACTCGATACTCCCTAGCCTCCAACAGCCTTTTTTTTCATAACACTTTAACCAGAGTGACGGGAGAGCGGCATTTCAGAAAACGTGCTTATCTCGGCGAGAAAAAGCGATTTCGGCAATAAAATTTAAAACGCGTGTAAAACATAAACCAAACGATGAAATTGGTTATTTCTTCATGTATAATGATCAACTCGATACTCCCTAGCCCCCAACAGCCTTTTTTTTCATAACACTTTAACCAGAGTGACGGGAGAGCGGCATTTCAGAAAACGTGCTTATCTCGGCAAAAGCGATTTCGGCAATAAAATTTAAAACGCGTGTAAAACATAAACCAAACGATGAAATTGGTTATTTCTTCATGTATAATGATCAACTCGATACTCCCTAGCCCCCAACAGCCTTTTTTTTCATAACACTTTAACCAGAGTGACGGGAGAGCGGCATTTCAGAAAACGTGCTTATCTCGGCGAGAAAAAGCGATTTCGGCAATAAAATTTAAAACGCGTGTAAAACATAAACCAAACGATGAAATTGGTTATTTCTTCATGTATAATGATCAACTCGATACTCCCTAGCCCCCAACAGCCTTTTTTTTCATAACACTTTAACCAGAGTGACGGGAGAGCGGCATTTCAGAAAACGTGCTTATCTCGGCGAGAAAAAGCGATTTCGGCAATAAAATTTAAAACGCGTGTAAAACATAAACCAAACGATGAAATTGGTTATTTCTTCATGTATAATGATCAACTCGATACTCCCTAGCCCCCAACAGCCTTTTTTTTCATAACACTTTAACCAGAGTGACGGGAGAGCGGCATTTCAGAAAACGTGCTTATCTCGGCGAGAAAAAGCGATTTCGGCAATAAAATTTAAAACGCGTGTAAAACATAAACCAAACGATGAAATTGGTTATTTCTTCATGTATAATGATCAACTCGATACTCCCTAGCCCCCAACAGCCTTTTTTTTCATAACACTTTAACCAGAGTGACGGGAGAGCGGCATTTCAGAAAACGTGCTTATCTCGGCGAGAAAAAGCGATTTCGGCAATAAAATTTAAAACGCGTGTAAAACATAAACCAAACGATGAAATTGGTTATTTCTTCATGTATAATGATCAACTCGATACTCCCTAGCCCCCAACAGCCTTTTTTTTCATAACACTTTAACCAGAGTGACGGGAGAGCGGCATTTCAGAAAACGTGCTTATCTCGGCGAGAAAAAGCGATTTCGGCAATAAAATTTAAAACGCGTGTAAAACATAAACCAAACGATGAAATTGGTTATTTCTTCATGTATAATGATCAACTCGATACTCCCTAGCCCCCAACAGCCTTTTTTTTCATAACACTTTAACCAGAGTGACGGGAGAGCGGCATTTCAGAAAACGTGCTTATCTCGGCGAGAAAAAGCGATTTCGGCAATAAAATTTAAAACGCGTGTAAAACATAAACCAAACGATGAAATTGGTTATTTCTTCATGTATAA
This sequence comes from Syngnathus leptorhynchus, assembly GCF_054491065.1. Classification (NCBI taxonomy): domain Eukaryota; kingdom Metazoa; phylum Chordata; class Actinopteri; order Syngnathiformes; family Syngnathidae; genus Syngnathus; species Syngnathus leptorhynchus. The sequence continues at coordinate 21,767 of NW_028232262.1, read as the reverse complement.
TGATCAACTCGATACTCCCTAGCCCCCAACAGCCTTTTTTTTCATAACACTTTAACCAGAGTGACGGGAGAGCGGCATTTCAGAAAACGTGCTTATCTCGGCGAGAAAAAGCGATTTCGGCAATAAAATTTAAAACGCGTGTAAAACATAAACCAAACGATGAAATTGGTTATTTCTTCATGTATAATGATCAACTCGATACTCCCTAGCCCCCAACAGCCTTTTTTTTCATAACACTTTAACCAGAGTGACGGGAGAGCGGCATTTCAGAAAACGTGCTTATCTCGGCGAGAAAAAGCGATTTCGGCAATAAAATTTAAAACGCGTGTAAAACATAAACCAAACGATGAAATTGGTTATTTCTTCATGTATAATGATCAACTCGATACTCCCTAGCCCCCAACAGCCTTTTTTTTCATAACACTTTAACCAGAGTGACGGGAGAGCGGCATTTCAGAAAACGTGCTTATCTCGGCGAGAAAAAGCGATTTCGGCAATAAAATTTAAAACGCGTGTAAAACATAAACCAAACGATGAAATTGGTTATTTCTTCATGTATAATGATCAACTCGATACTCCCTAGCCCCCAACAGCCTTTTTTTTCATAACACTTTAACCAGAGTGACGGGAGAGCGGCATTTCAGAAAACGTGCTTATCTCGGCGAGAAAAAGCGATTTCGGCAATAAAATTTAAAACGCGTGTAAAACATAAACCAAACGATGAAATTGGTTATTTCTTCATGTATAATGATCAACTCGATACTCCCTAGCCCCCAACAGCCTTTTTTTTCATAACACTTTAACCAGAGTGACGGGAGAGCGGCATTTCAGAAAACGTGCTTATCTCGGCGAGAAAAAGCGATTTCGGCAATAAAATTTAAAACGCGTGTAAAACATAAACCAAACGATGAAATTGGTTATTTCTTCATGTATAATGATCAACTCGATACTCCCTAGCCCCCAACAGCCTTTTTTTTCATAACACTTTAACCAGAGTGACGGGAGAGCGGCATTTCAGAAAACGTGCTTATCTCGGCGAGAAAAAGCGATTTCGGCAATAAAATTTAAAACGCGTGTAAAACATAAACCAAACGATGAAATTGGTTATTTCTTCATGTATAATGATCAACTCGATACTCCCTAGCCCCCAACAGCCTTTTTTTTCATAACACTTTAACCAGAGTGACGGGAGAGCGGCATTTCAGAAAACGTGCTTATCTCGGCGAGAAAAAGCGATTTCGGCAATAAAATTTAAAACGCGTGTAAAACATAAACCAAACGATGAAATTGGTTATTTCTTCATGTATAATGATCAACTCGATACTCCCTAGCCCCCAACAGCCTTTTTTTTCATAACACTTTAACCAGAGTGACGGGAGAGCGGCATTTCAGAAAACGTGCTTATCTCGGCGAGAAAAAGCGATTTCGGCAATAAAATTTAAAACGCGTGTAAAACATAAACCAAACGATGAAATTGGTTATTTCTTCATGTATAATGATCAACTCGATACTCCCTAGCCCCCAACAGCCTTTTTTTTCATAACACTTTAACCAGAGTGACGGGAGAGCGGCATTTCAGAAAACGTGCTTATCTCGGCGAGAAAAAGCGATTTCGGCAATAAAATTTAAAACGCGTGTAAAACATAAACCAAACGATGAAATTGGTTATTTCTTCATGTATAATGATCAACTCGATACTCCCTAGCCCCCAACAGCCTTTTTTTTCATAACACTTTAACCAGAGTGACGGGAGAGCGGCATTTCAGAAAACGTGCTTATCTCGGCGAGAAAAAGCGATTTCGGCAATAAAATTTAAAACGCGTGTAAAACATAAACCAAACGATGAAATTGGTTATTTCTTCATGTATAATGATCAACTCGATACTCCCTAGCCCCCAACAGCCTTTTTTTTCATAACACTTTAACCAGAGTGACGGGAGAGCGGCATTTCAGAAAACGTGCTTATCTCGGCGAGAAAAAGCGATTTCGGCAATAAAATTTAAAACGCGTGTAAAACATAAACCAAACGATGAAATTGGTTATTTCTTCATGTATAATGATCAACTCGATACTCCCTAGCCCCCAACAGCCTTTTTTTTCATAACACTTTAACCAGAGTGACGGGAGAGCGGCATTTCAGAAAACGTGCTTATCTCGGCGAGAAAAAGCGATTTCGGCAATAAAATTTAAAACGCGTGTAAAACATAAACCAAACGATGAAATTGGTTATTTCTTCATGTATAATGATCAACTTACTCGCCTAGCCCCCAACAGACTTTTTTTTTTCATAACACTTTAACCAGAGTGACGGGAGAGCGGCATTTCAGAAAACGTGCTTATCTCGGCGAGAAAAAGCGATTTCGGCAATAAAATTTAAAACGCGTGTAAAACATAAACCAAACGATGAAATTGGTTATTTCTTCATGTATAATGATCAACTCGATACTCCCTAGCCCCCAACAGCCTTTTTTTTCATAACACTTTAACCAGAGTGACGGGAGAGCGGCATTTCAGAAAACGTGCTTATCTCGGCGAGAAAAAGCGATTTCGGCAATAAAATTTAAAACGCGTGTAAAACATAAACCAAACGATGAAATTGGTTATTTCTTCATGTATAATGATCAACTCGATACTCCCTAGCCCCCAACAGCCTTTTTTTTCATAACACTTTAACCAGAGTGACGGGAGAGCGGCATTTCAGAAAACGTGCTTATCTCGGCGAGAAAAAGCGATTTCGGCAATAAAATTTAAAACGCGTGTAAAACATAAACCAAACGATGAAATTGGTTATTTCTTCATGTATAATGATCAACTCGATACTCCCTAGCCCCCAACAGCCTTTTTTTTCATAACACTTTAACCAGAGTGACGGGAGAGCGGCATTTCAGAAAACGTGCGTATCTCGGCGAGAAAAAGCGATTTCGGCAATAAAATTTAAAACGCGTGTAAAACATAAACCAAACGATGAAATTGGTTATTTCTTCATGTATAATGATCAACTCGATACTCCCTAGCCCCCAACAGCCTTTTTTTTCATAACACTTTAACCAGAGTGACGGGAGAGCGGCATTTCAGAAAACGTGCTTATCTCGGCGAGAAAAAGCGATTTCGGCAATAAAATTTAAAACGCGTGTAAAACATAAACCAAACGATGAAATTGGTTATTTCTTCATGTATAATGATCAACTCGATACTCCCTAGCCCCCAACAGCCTTTTTTTTCATAACACTTTAACCAGAGTGACGGGAGAGCGGCATTTCAGAAAACGTGCTTATCTCGGCGAGAAAAAGCGATTTCGGCAATAAAATTTAAAACGCGTGTAAAACATAAACCAAACGATGAAATTGGTTATTTCTTCATGTATAATGATCAACTCGATACTCCCTAGCCCCCAACAGCCTTTTTTTTCATAACACTTTAACCAGAGTGACGGGAGAGCGGCATTTCAGAAAACGTGCTTATCTCGGCGAGAAAAAGCGATTTCGGCAATAAAATTTAAAACGCGTGTAAAACATAAACCAAACGATGAAATTGGTTATTTCTTCATGTATAATGATCAACTCGATACTCCCTAGCCCCCAACAGCCTTTTTTTTCATAACACTTTAACCAGAGTGACGGGAGAGCGGCATTTCAGAAAACGTGCTTATCTCGGCGAGAAAAAGCGATTTCGGCAATAAAATTTAAAACGCGTGTAAAACATAAACCAAACGATGAAATTGGTTATTTCTTCATGTATAATGATCAACTCGATACTCCCTAGCCCCCAACAGCCTTTTTTTTCATAACACTTTAACCAGAGTGACGGGAGAGCGGCATTTCAGAAAACGTGCTTATCTCGGCGAGAAAAAGCGATTTCGGCAATAAAATTTAAAACGCGTGTAAAACATAAACCAAACGATGAAATTGGTTATTTCTTCATGTATAATGATCAACTCGATACTCCCTAGCCCCCAACAGCCTTTTTTTTCATAACACTTTAACCAGAGTGACGGGAGAGCGGCATTTCAGAAAACGTGCTTATCTCGGCGAGAAAAAGCGATTTCGGCAATAAAATTTAAAACGCGTGTAAAACATAAACCAAACGATGAAATTGGTTATTTCTTCATGTATAATGATCAACTCGATACTCCCTAGCCCCCAACAGCCTTTTTTTTCATAACACTTTAACCAGAGTGACGGGAGAGCGGCATTTCAGAAAACGTGCTTATCTCGGCGAGAAAAAGCGATTTCGGCAATAAAATTTAAAACGCGTGTAAAACATAAACCAAACGATGAAATTGGTTATTTCTTCATGTATAATGATCAACTCGATACTCCCTAGCCCCCAACAGCCTTTTTTTTCATAACACTTTAACCAGAGTGACGGGAGAGCGGCATTTCAGAAAACGTGCTTATCTCGGCGAGAAAAAGCGATTTCGGCAATAAAATTTAAAACGCGTGTAAAACATAAACCAAACGATGAAATTGGTTATTTCTTCATGTATAATGATCAACTCGATACTCCCTAGCCCCCAACAGCCTTTTTTTTCATAACACTTTAACCAGAGTGACGGGAGAGCGGCATTTCAGAAAACGTGCTTATCTCGGCGAGAAAAAGCGATTTCGGCAATAAAATTTAAAACGCGTGTAAAACATAAACCAAACGATGAAATTGGTTATTTCTTCATGTATAATGATCAACTCGATACTCCCTAGCCCCCAACAGCCTTTTTTTTCATAACACTTTAACCAGAGTGACGGGAGAGCGGCATTTCAGAAAACGTGCTTATCTCGGCGAGAAAAAGCGATTTCGGCAATAAAATTTAAAACGCGTGTAAAACATAAACCAAACGATGAAATTGGTTATTTCTTCATGTATAATGATCAACTCGATACTCCCTAGCCCCCAACAGCCTTTTTTTTCATAACACTTTAACCAGAGTGACGGGAGAGCGGCATTTCAGAAAACGTGCTTATCTCGGCGAGAAAAAGCGATTTCGGCAATAAAATTTAAAACGCGTGTAAAACATAAACCAAACGATGAAATTGGTTATTTCTTCATGTATAATGATCAACTCGATACTCCCTAGCCCCCAACAGCCTTTTTTTTCATAACACTTTAACCAGAGTGACGGGAGAGCGGCATTTCAGAAAACGTGCTTATCTCGGCGAGAAAAAGCGATTTCGGCAATAAAATTTAAAACGCGTGTAAAACATAAACCAAACGATGAAATTGGTTATTTCTTCATGTATAATGATCAACTCGATACTCCCTAGCCCCCAACAGCCTTTTTTTTCATAACACTTTAACCAGAGTGACGGGAGAGCGGCATTTCAGAAAACGTGCTTATCTCGGCGAGAAAAAGCGATTTCGGCAATAAAATTTAAAACGCGTGTAAAACATAAACCAAACGATGAAATTGGTTATTTCTTCATGTATAATGATCAACTCGATACTCCCTAGCCCCCAACAGCCTTTTTTTTCATAACACTTTAACCAGAGTGACGGGAGAGCGGCATTTCAGAAAACGTGCTTATCTCGGCGAGAAAAAGCGATTTCGGCAATAAAATTTAAAACGCGTGTAAAACATAAACCAAACGATGAAATTGGTTATTTCTTCATGTATAATGATCAACTCGATACTCCCTAGCCCCCAACAGCCTTTTTTTTCATAACACTTTAACCAGAGTGACGGGAGAGCGGCATTTCAGAAAACGTGCTTATCTCGGCGAGAAAAAGCGATTTCGGCAATAAAATTTAAAACGCGTGTAAAACATAAACCAAACGATGAAATTGGTTATTTCTTCATGTATAATGATCAACTCGATACTCCCTAGCCCCCAACAGCCTTTTTTTTCATAACACTTTAACCAGAGTGACGGGAGAGCGGCATTTCAGAAAACGTGCTTATCTCGGCGAGAAAAAGCGATTTCGGCAATAAAATTTAAAACGCGTGTAAAACATAAACCAAACGATGAAATTGGTTATTTCTTCATGTATAATGATCAACTCGATACTCCCTAGCCCCCAACAGCCTTTTTTTTCATAACACTTTAACCAGAGTGACGGGAGAGCGGCATTTCAGAAAACGTGCTTATCTCGGCGAGAAAAAGCGATTTCGGCAATAAAATTTAAAACGCGTGTAAAACATAAACCAAACGATGAAATTGGTTATTTCTTCATGTATAATGATCAACTCGATACTCCCTAGCCCCCAACAGCCTTTTTTTTCATAACACTTTAACCAGAGTGACGGGAGAGCGGCATTTCAGAAAACGTGCTTATCTCGGCGAGAAAAAGCGATTTCGGCAATAAAATTTAAAACGCGTGTAAAACATAAACCAAACGATGAAATTGGTTATTTCTTCATGTATAATGATCAACTCGATACTCCCTAGCCCCCAACAGCCTTTTTTTTCATAACACTTTAACCAGAGTGACGGGAGAGCGGCATTTCAGAAAACGTGCTTATCTCGGCGAGAAAAAGCGATTTCGGCAATAAAATTTAAAACGCGTGTAAAACATAAACCAAACGATGAAATTGGTTATTTCTTCATGTATAATGATCAACTCGATACTCCCTAGCCCCCAACAGCCTTTTTTTTCATAACACTTTAACCAGAGTGACGGGAGAGCGGCATTTCAGAAAACGTGCTTATCTCGGCGAGAAAAAGCGATTTCGGCAATAAAATTTAAAACGCGTGTAAAACATAAACCAAACGATGAAATTGGTTATTTCTTCATGTATAATGATCAACTCGATACTCCCTAGCCCCCAACAGCCTTTTTTTTCATAACACTTTAACCAGAGTGACGGGAGAGCGGCATTTCAGAAAACGTGCTTATCTCGGCGAGAAAAAGCGATTTCGGCAATAAAATTTAAAACGCGTGTAAAACATAAACCAAACGATGAAATTGGTTATTTCTTCATGTATAATGATCAACTCGATACTCCCTAGCCCCCAACAGCCTTTTTTTTCATAACACTTTAACCAGAGTGACGGGAGAGCGGCATTTCAGAAAACGTGCTTATCTCGGCGAGAAAAAGCGATTTCGGCAATAAAATTTAAAACGCGTGTAAAACATAAACCAAACGATGAAATTGGTTATTTCTTCATGTATAATGATCAACTCGATACTCCCTAGCCCCCAACAGCCTTTTTTTTCATAACACTTTAACCAGAGTGACGGGAGAGCGGCATTTCAGAAAACGTGCTTATCTCGGCGAGAAAAAGCGATTTCGGCAATAAAATTTAAAACGCGTGTAAAACATAAACCAAACGATGAAATTGGTTATTTCTTCATGTATAATGATCAACTCGATACTCCCTAGCCCCCAACAGCCTTTTTTTTCATAACACTTTAACCAGAGTGACGGGAGAGCGGCATTTCAGAAAACGTGCTTATCTCGGCGAGAAAAAGCGATTTCGGCAATAAAATTTAAAACGCGTGTAAAACATAAACCAAACGATGAAATTGGTTATTTCTTCATGTATAATGATCAACTCGATACTCCCTAGCCCCCAACAGCCTTTTTTTTCATAACACTTTAACCAGAGTGACGGGAGAGCGGCATTTCAGAAAACGTGCTTATCTCGGCGAGAAAAAGCGATTTCGGCAATAAAATTTAAAACGCGTGTAAAACATAAACCAAACGATGAAATTGGTTATTTCTTCATGTATAATGATCAACTCGATACTCCCTAGCCCCCAACAGCCTTTTTTTTCATAACACTTTAACCAGAGTGACGGGAGAGCGGCATTTCAGAAAACGTGCTTATCTCGGCGAGAAAAAGCGATTTCGGCAATAAAATTTAAAACGCGTGTAAAACATAAACCAAACGATGAAATTGGTTATTTCTTCATGTATAATGATCAACTCGATACTCCCTAGCCCCCAACAGCCTTTTTTTTCATAACACTTTAACCAGAGTGACGGGAGAGCGGCATTTCAGAAAACGTGCTTATCTCGGCGAGAAAAAGCGATTTCGGCAATAAAATTTAAAACGCGTGTAAAACATAAACCAAACGATGAAATTGGTTATTTCTTCATGTATAATGATCAACTCGATACTCCCTAGCCCCCAACAGCCTTTTTTTTCATAACACTTTAACCAGAGTGACGGGAGAGCGGCATTTCAGAAAACGTGCTTATCTCGGCGAGAAAAAGCGATTTCGGCAATAAAATTTAAAACGCGTGTAAAACATAAACCAAACGATGAAATTGGTTATTTCTTCATGTATAATGATCAACTCGATACTCCCTAGCCCCCAACAGCCTTTTTTTTCATAACACTTTAACCAGAGTGACGGGAGAGCGGCATTTCAGAAAACGTGCTTATCTCGGCGAGAAAAAGCGATTTCGGCAATAAAATTTAAAACGCGTGTAAAACATAAACCAAACGATGAAATTGGTTATTTCTTCATGTATAATGATCAACTCGATACTCCCTAGCCCCCAACAGCCTTTTTTTTCATAACACTTTAACCAGAGTGACGGGAGAGCGGCATTTCAGAAAACGTGCTTATCTCGGCGAGAAAAAGCGATTTCGGCAATAAAATTTAAAACGCGTGTAAAACATAAACCAAACGATGAAATTGGTTATTTCTTCATGTATAATGATCAACTCGATACTCCCTAGCCCCCAACAGCCTTTTTTTTCATAACACTTTAACCAGAGTGACGGGAGAGCGGCATTTCAGAAAACGTGCTTATCTCGGCGAGAAAAAGCGATTTCGGCAATAAAATTTAAAACGCGTGTAAAACATAAACCAAACGATGAAATTGGTTATTTCTTCATGTATAATGATCAACTCGATACTCCCTAGCCCCCAACAGCCTTTTTTTTCATAACACTTTAACCAGAGTGACGGGAGAGCGGCATTTCAGAAAACGTGCTTATCTCGGCGAGAAAAAGCGATTTCGGCAATAAAATTTAAAACGCGTGTAAAACATAAACCAAACGATGAAATTGGTTATTTCTTCATGTATAATGATCAACTCGATACTCCCTAGCCCCCAACAGCCTTTTTTTTCATAACACTTTAACCAGAGTGACGGGAGAGCGGCATTTCAGAAAACGTGCTTATCTCGGCGAGAAAAAGCGATTTCGGCAATAAAATTTAAAACGCGTGTAAAACATAAACCAAACGATGAAATTGGTTATTTCTTCATGTATAATGATCAACTCGATACTCCCTAGCCCCCAACAGCCTTTTTTTTCATAACACTTTAACCAGAGTGACGGGAGAGCGGCATTTCAGAAAACGTGCTTATCTCGGCGAGAAAAAGCGATTTCGGCAATAAAATTTAAAACGCGTGTAAAACATAAACCAAACGATGAAATTGGTTATTTCTTCATGTATAATGATCAACTCGATACTCCCTAGCCCCCAACAGCCTTTTTTTTCATAACACTTTAACCAGAGTGACGGGAGAGCGGCATTTCAGAAAACGTGCTTATCTCGGCGAGAAAAAGCGATTTCGGCAATAAAATTTAAAACGCGTGTAAAACATAAACCAAACGATGAAATTGGTTATTTCTTCATGTATAATGATCAACTCGATACTCCCTAGCCCCCAACAGCCTTTTTTTTCATAACACTTTAACCAGAGTGACGGGAGAGCGGCATTTCAGAAAACGTGCTTATCTCGGCGAGAAAAAGCGATTTCGGCAATAAAATTTAAAACGCGTGTAAAACATAAACCAAACGATGAAATTGGTTATTTCTTCATGTATAATGATCAACTCGATACTCCCTAGCCCCCAACAGCCTTTTTTTTCATAACACTTTAACCAGAGTGACGGGAGAGCGGCATTTCAGAAAACGTGCTTATCTCGGCGAGAAAAAGCGATTTCGGCAATAAAATTTAAAACGCGTGTAAAACATAAACCAAACGATGAAATTGGTTATTTCTTCATGTATAATGATCAACTCGATACTCCCTAGCCCCCAACAGCCTTTTTTTTCATAACACTTTAACCAGAGTGACGGGAGAGCGGCATTTCAGAAAACGTGCTTATCTCGGCGAGAAAAAGCGATTTCGGCAATAAAATTTAAAACGCGTGTAAAACATAAACCAAACGATGAAATTGGTTATTTCTTCATGTATAATGATCAACTCGATACTCCCTAGCCCCCAACAGCCTTTTTTTTCATAACACTTTAACCAGAGTGACGGGAGAGCGGCATTTCAGAAAACGTGCTTATCTCGGCGAGAAAAAGCGATTTCGGCAATAAAATTTAAAACGCGTGTAAAACATAAACCAAACGATGAAATTGGTTATTTCTTCATGTATAATGATCAACTCGATACTCCCTAGCCCCCAACAGCCTTTTTTTTCATAACACTTTAACCAGAGTGACGGGAGAGCGGCATTTCAGAAAACGTGCTTATCTCGGCGAGAAAAAGCGATTTCGGCAATAAAATTTAAAACGCGTGTAAAACATAAACCAAACGATGAAATTGGTTATTTCTTCATGTATAATGATCAACTCGATACTCCCTAGCCCCCAACAGCCTTTTTTTTCATAACACTTTAACCAGAGTGACGGGAGAGCGGCATTTCAGAAAACGTGCTTATCTCGGCGAGAAAAAGCGATTTCGGCAATAAAATTTAAAACGCGTGTAAAACATAAACCAAACGATGAAATTGGTTATTTCTTCATGTATAATGATCAACTCGATACTCCCTAGCCCCCAACAGCCTTTTTTTTCATAACACTTTAACCAGAGTGACGGGAGAGCGGCATTTCAGAAAACGTGCTTATCTCGGCGAGAAAAAGCGATTTCGGCAATAAAATTTAAAACGCGTGTAAAACATAAACCAAACGATGAAATTGGTTATTTCTTCATGTATAATGATCAACTCGATACTCCCTAGCCCCCAACAGCCTTTTTTTTCATAACACTTTAACCAGAGTGACGGGAGAGCGGCATTTCAGAAAACGTGCTTATCTCGGCGAGAAAAAGCGATTTCGGCAATAAAATTTAAAACGCGTGTAAAACATAAACCAAACGATGAAATTGGTTATTTCTTCATGTATAATGATCAACTCGATACTCCCTAGCCCCCAACAGCCTTTTTTTTCATAACACTTTAACCAGAGTGACGGGAGAGCGGCATTTCAGAAAACGTGCTTATCTCGGCGAGAAAAAGCGATTTCGGCAATAAAATTTAAAACGCGTGTAAAACATAAACCAAACGATGAAATTGGTTATTTCTTCATGTATAATGATCAACTCGATACTCCCTAGCCCCCAACAGCCTTTTTTTTCATAACACTTTAACCAGAGTGACGGGAGAGCGGCATTTCAGAAAACGTGCTTATCTCGGCGAGAAAAAGCGATTTCGGCAATAAAATTTAAAACGCGTGTAAAACATAAACCAAACGATGAAATTGGTTATTTCTTCATGTATAATGATCAACTCGATACTCCCTAGCCCCCAACAGCCTTTTTTTTCATAACACTTTAACCAGAGTGACGGGAGAGCGGCATTTCAGAAAACGTGCTTATCTCGGCGAGAAAAAGCGATTTCGGCAATAAAATTTAAAACGCGTGTAAAACATAAACCAAACGATGAAATTGGTTATTTCTTCATGTATAATGATCAACTCGATACTCCCTAGCCCCCAACAGCCTTTTTTTTCATAACACTTTAACCAGAGTGACGGGAGAGCGGCATTTCAGAAAACGTGCTTATCTCGGCGAGAAAAAGCGATTTCGGCAATAAAATTTAAAACGCGTGTAAAACATAAACCAAACGATGAAATTGGTTATTTCTTCATGTATAATGATCAACTCGATACTCCCTAGCCCCCAACAGCCTTTTTTTTCATAACACTTTAACCAGAGTGACGGGAGAGCGGCATTTCAGAAAACGTGCTTATCTCGGCGAGAAAAAGCGATTTCGGCAATAAAATTTAAAACGCGTGTAAAACATAAACCAAACGATGAAATTGGTTATTTCTTCATGTATAATGATCAACTCGATACTCCCTAGCCCCCAACAGCCTTTTTTTTCATAACACTTTAACCAGAGTGACGGGAGAGCGGCATTTCAGAAAACGTGCTTATCTCGGCGAGAAAAAGCGATTTCGGCAATAAAATTTAAAACGCGTGTAAAACATAAACCAAACGATGAAATTGGTTATTTCTTCATGTATAATGATCAACTCGATACTCCCTAGCCCCCAACAGCCTTTTTTTTCATAACACTTTAACCAGAGTGACGGGAGAGCGGCATTTCAGAAAACGTGCTTATCTCGGCGAGAAAAAGCGATTTCGGCAATAAAATTTAAAACGCGTGTAAAACATAAACCAAACGATGAAATTGGTTATTTCTTCATGTATAATGATCAACTCGATACTCCCTAGCCCCCAACAGCCTTTTTTTTCATAACACTTTAACCAGAGTGACGGGAGAGCGGCATTTCAGAAAACGTGCTTATCTCGGCGAGAAAAAGCGATTTCGGCAATAAAATTTAAAACGCGTGTAAAACATAAACCAAACGATGAAATTGGTTATTTCTTCATGTATAATGATCAACTCGATACTCCCTAGCCCCCAACAGCCTTTTTTTTCATAACACTTTAACCAGAGTGACGGGAGAGCGGCATTTCAGAAAACGTGCTTATCTCGGCGAGAAAAAGCGATTTCGGCAATAAAATTTAAAACGCGTGTAAAACATAAACCAAACGATGAAATTGGTTATTTCTTCATGTATAATGATCAACTCGATACTCCCTAGCCCCCAACAGCCTTTTTTTTCATAACACTTTAACCAGAGTGACGGGAGAGCGGCATTTCAGAAAACGTGCTTATCTCGGCGAGAAAAAGCGATTTCGGCAATAAAATTTAAAACGCGTGTAAAACATAAACCAAACGATGAAATTGGTTATTTCTTCATGTATAATGATCAACTCGATACTCCCTAGCCCCCAACAGCCTTTTTTTTCATAACACTTTAACCAGAGTGACGGGAGAGCGGCATTTCAGAAAACGTGCTTATCTCGGCGAGAAAAAGCGATTTCGGCAATAAAATTTAAAACGCGTGTAAAACATAAACCAAACGATGAAATTGGTTATTTCTTCATGTATAATGATCAACTCGATACTCCCTAGCCCCCAACAGCCTTTTTTTTCATAACACTTTAACCAGAGTGACGGGAGAGCGGCATTTCAGAAAACGTGCTTATCTCGGCGAGAAAAAGCGATTTCGGCAATAAAATTTAAAACGCGTGTAAAACATAAACCAAACGATGAAATTGGTTATTTCTTCATGTATAATGATCAACTCGATACTCCCTAGCCCCCAACAGCCTTTTTTTTCATAACACTTTAACCAGAGTGACGGGAGAGCGGCATTTCAGAAAACGTGCTTATCTCGGCGAGAAAAAGCGATTTCGGCAATAAAATTTAAAACGCGTGTAAAACATAAACCAAACGATGAAATTGGTTATTTCTTCATGTATAATGATCAACTCGATACTCCCTAGCCCCCAACAGCCTTTTTTTTCATAACACTTTAACCAGAGTGACGGGAGAGCGGCATTTCAGAAAACGTGCTTATCTCGGCGAGAAAAAGCGATTTCGGCAATAAAATTTAAAACGCGTGTAAAACATAAACCAAACGATGAAATTGGTTATTTCTTCATGTATAATGATCAACTCGATACTCCCTAGCCCCCAACAGCCTTTTTTTTCATAACACTTTAACCAGAGTGACGGGAGAGCGGCATTTCAGAAAACGTGCTTATCTCGGCGAGAAAAAGCGATTTCGGCAATAAAATTTAAAACGCGTGTAAAACATAAACCAAACGATGAAATTGGTTATTTCTTCATGTATAATGATCAACTCGATACTCCCTAGCCCCCAACAGCCTTTTTTTTCATAACACTTTAACCAGAGTGACGGGAGAGCGGCATTTCAGAAAACGTGCTTATCTCGGCGAGAAAAAGCGATTTCGGCAATAAAATTTAAAACGCGTGTAAAACATAAACCAAACGATGAAATTGGTTATTTCTTCATGTATAATGATCAACTCGATACTCCCTAGCCCCCAACAGCCTTTTTTTTCATAACACTTTAACCAGAGTGACGGGAGAGCGGCATTTCAGAAAACGTGCTTATCTCGGCGAGAAAAAGCGATTTCGGCAATAAAATTTAAAACGCGTGTAAAACATAAACCAAACGATGAAATTGGTTATTTCTTCATGTATAATGATCAACTCGATACTCCCTAGCCCCCAACAGCCTTTTTTTTCATAACACTTTAACCAGAGTGACGGGAGAGCGGCATTTCAGAAAACGTGCTTATCTCGGCGAGAAAAAGCGATTTCGGCAATAAAATTTAAAACGCGTGTAAAACATAAACCAAACGATGAAATTGGTTATTTCTTCATGTATAATGATCAACTCGATACTCCCTAGCCCCCAACAGCCTTTTTTTTCATAACACTTTAACCAGAGTGACGGGAGAGCGGCATTTCAGAAAACGTGCTTATCTCGGCGAGAAAAAGCGATTTCGGCAATAAAATTTAAAACGCGTGTAAAACATAAACCAAACGATGAAATTGGTTATTTCTTCATGTATAATGATCAACTCGATACTCCCTAGCCCCCAACAGCCTTTTTTTTCATAACACTTTAACCAGAGTGACGGGAGAGCGGCATTTCAGAAAACGTGCTTATCTCGGCGAGAAAAAGCGATTTCGGCAATAAAATTTAAAACGCGTGTAAAACATAAACCAAACGATGAAATTGGTTATTTCTTCATGTATAATGATCAACTCGATACTCCCTAGCCCCCAACAGCCTTTTTTTTCATAACACTTTAACCAGAGTGACGGGAGAGCGGCATTTCAGAAAACGTGCTTATCTCGGCGAGAAAAAGCGATTTCGGCAATAAAATTTAAAACGCGTGTAAAACATAAACCAAACGATGAAATTGGTTATTTCTTCATGTATAATGATCAACTCGATACTCCCTAGCCCCCAACAGCCTTTTTTTTCATAACACTTTAACCAGAGTGACGGGAGAGCGGCATTTCAGAAAACGTGCTTATCTCGGCGAGAAAAAGCGATTTCGGCAATAAAATTTAAAACGCGTGTAAAACATAAACCAAACGATGAAATTGGTTATTTCTTCAGTGTATAATGATCAACTCGATACTCCCTAGCCCCCAACAGCCTTTTTTTTCATAACACTTTAACCAGAGTGACGGGAGAGCGGCATTTCAGAAAACGTGCTTATCTCGGCGAGAAAAAGCGATTTCGGCAATAAAATTTAAAACGCGTGTAAAACATAAACCAAACGATGAAATTGGTTATTTCTTCATGTATAATGATCAACTCGATACTCCCTAGCCCCCAACAGCCTTTTTTTTCATAACACTTTAACCAGAGTGACGGGAGAGCGGCATTTCATAAAACGTGCTTATCTCGGCGAGAAAAAGCGATTTCGGCAATAAAATTTAAAACGCGTGTAAAACATAAACCAAACGATGAAATTGGTTATTTCTTCATGTATAATGATCAACTCGATACTCCCTAGCCCCCAACAGCCTTTTTTTTCATAACACTTTAACCAGAGTGACGGGAGAGCGGCATTTCAGAAAACGTGCTTATCTCGGCGAGAAAAAGCGATTTCGGCAATAAAATTTAAAACGCGTGTAAAACATAAACCAAACGATGAAATTGGTTATTTCTTCATGTATAATGATCAACTCGATACTCCCTAGCCCCCAACAGCCTTTTTTTTCATAACACTTTAACCAGAGTGACGGGAGAGCGGCATTTCAGAAAACGTGCTTATCTCGGCGAGAAAAAGCGATTTCGGCAATAAAATTTAAAACGCGTGTAAAACATAAACCAAACGATGAAATTTGTTATTTTCTTCATGTATAATGATCAACTCGATACTCCCTAGCCCCCAACAGCCTTTTTTTTCATAACACTTTAACCAGAGTGACGGGAGAGCGGCATTTCAGAAAACGTGCTTATCTCGGCGAGAAAAAGCGATTTCGGCAATAAAATTTAAAACGCGTGTAAAACATAAACCAAACGATGAAATTGGTTATTTCTTCATGTATAATGATCAACTCGATACTCCCTAGCCCCCAACAGCCTTTTTTTTCATAACACTTTAACCAGAGTGACGGGAGAGCGGCATTTCAGAAAACGTGCTTATCTCGGCGAGAAAAAGCGATTTCGGCAATAAAATTTAAAACGCGTGTAAAACATAAACCAAACGATGAAATTGGTTATTTCTTCATGTATAATGATCAACTCGATACTCCCTAGCCCCCAACAGCCTTTTTTTTCATAACACTTTAACCAGAGTGACGGGAGAGCGGCATTTCAGAAAACGTGCTTATCTCGGCGAGAAAAAGCGATTTCGGCAATAAAATTTAAAACGCGTGTAAAACATAAACCAAACGATGAAATTGGTTATTTCTTCATGTATAATGATCAACTCGATACTCCCTAGCCCCCAACAGCCTTTTTTTTCATAACACTTTAACCAGAGTGACGGGAGAGCGGCATTTCAGAAAACGTGCTTATCTCGGCGAGAAAAAGCGATTTCGGCAATAAAATTTAAAACGCGTGTAAAACATAAACCAAACGATGAAATTGGTTATTTCTTCATGTATAATGATCAACTCGATACTCCCTAGCCCCCAACAGCCTTTTTTTTCATAACACTTTAACCAGAGTGACGGGAGAGCGGCATTTCAGAAAACGTGCTTATCTCGGCGAGAAAAAGCGATTTCGGCAATAAAATTTAAAACAAGTGTAAAACATAAACCAAACGATGAAATTGGTTATTTCTTCATGTATAATGATCAACTCGATACTCCCTAGCCCCCAACAGCCTTTTTTTTCATAACACTTTAACCAGAGTGACGGGAGAGCGGCATTTCAGAAAACGTGCTTATCTCGGCGAGAAAAAGCGATTTCGGCAATAAAATTTAAAACGCGTGTAAAACATAAACCAAACGATGAAATTGGTTATTTCTTCATGTATAATGATCAACTCGATACTCCCTAGCCCCCAACAGCCTTTTTTTTCATAACACTTTAACCAGAGTGACGGGAGAGCGGCATTTCAGAATACGTGCTTATCTCGGCGAGAAAAAGCGATTTCGGCAATAAAATTTAAAACGCGTGTAAAACATAAACCAAACGATGAAATTGGTTATTTTTTCATGTATAATGATCAACTCGATACTCCCTAGCCCCCAACAGCCTTTTTTTTCATAACACTTTAACCAGAGTGACGGGAGAGCGGCATTTCAGAAAACGTGCTTATCTCGGCGAGAAAAAGCGATTTCGGCAATAAAATTTAAAACGCGTGTAAAACATAAACCAAACGATGAAATTGCTTATTTCTTCATGTATAATGATCAACTCGATACTCCCTAGCCCCCAACAGCCTTTTTTTTCATAACACTTTAACCAGAGTGACGGGAGAGCGGCATTTCAGAAAACGTGCTTATCTCGGCGAGAAAAAGCGATTTCGGCAATAAAATTTAAAACGCGTGTAAAACATAAACCAAACGATGAAATTGGTTATTTCTTCATGTATAATGATCAACTCGAGTCGAGCTCCAGGGAGAGAGGCTGATTTTTCGCTTTTTGAGGCCGACCGACGAACCGGCGCGGGGCGGACTCAAAAGCCCGCAGAGCCGTAGGCACTTAGAAAAGTTTCGCCTTTGGCTGTGAGCTCCAGGGGGAGAGGCTGGTTTTGCGTTATTTTAGGCCGGCTGGAGAACCGGCGCGGGTCGGACGCACAATCCCCGCAGAGCCGTGTGCACTTAGAAAATTTTTGCCAAGTTGGCTCTGAGCGCCTGGTACCTAATATGGAAGTATAGAGGCCGACTTTCGGGCAAGATCACGCCGCGTTAGGCTTCCAGGACCCCGGCTAAGCAATTTTACCGGGCCGCCCGGTTCTTTTTTTGAACCAGCCCGGTTCTTTTTACACTTCCAGCTGGAGCTCAGCAGCGGCTTTTTGCGCAAGATCACGCCGGGTTAGGCTTCCAGGACCTCGGCTAAGCAATTCTACCGGGCCGCCCGGTTCTTTTTTTGAACCAGCCCGGTTCTTTTTACACTTCCAGCTGGAGCTCACGAGCGGCTTTTTGGACAAGATCACGCCGTGTTAGGCTTCCAGAGCCCCGGCTAAGCAATTTTACCGGCCCGCCCGGTTCTTTTTTTAACCAGCCCGGTTCTTTTTACACTTCCAGCTGGAGCTCAGCAGCGGGTTTTTGGACAAGATCACGCCGTGTTAGGCTTCCAGAGCCCCGGCTAAGCAATTTTACAGGGTCGCCCGGTTCTTTTTTTTAACCAGCCCGGTTTTTTTTACACTTCCAGCTGGAGCTCAGCAGCGGCTTTTTGCACAGTATCACGCCGGGTTAGGCTTCCAGAGCCCCGGCTAAGCAATTTTACCGGGCCGCCCGGTTCTTTTTTTTAACCAGCCCGGTTCTTTTTACACTTCCAGCTGGAGCTCAGCAGCGGCTTTTTGGACAAGATCACGCCGTGTTAGGCTTCCAGAGCCCCGGCTAAGCAATTTTACCGGGTCGCCCGGTTCTTTTTTTTAACCAGCCCGGTTCTTTTTACACTTCCAGCTGGAGCTCAGCAGCGGCTTTTTGGACAAGATCACGCCGTGTTAGGCTTCCAGAGCCCCGGCTAAGTAATTTTACCGGGTCGCCCGGTTCTTTTTTTAACCAGCCCGGTTCTTTTTACACTTCCAGCTGGAGCTCAGCATCGTGTAAAACATAAACCAAACGATGAAATTGGTTATTTCTTCATGTATAATGATCAACTCGATACTCCCTAGCCCCCAACAGCCTTTTTTTTCATAACACTTTAACCAGAGTGACGGGAGAGCGGCATTTCAGAAAACGTGCTTATCTCGGCGAGAAAAAGCGATTTCGGCAATAAAATTTAAAACGCGTGTAAAACATAAACCAAACGATGAAATTGGTTATTTCTTCATGTATAATGATCAACTCGATACTCCCTAGCCCCCAACAGCCTTTTTTTTCATAACACTTTAACCAGAGTGACGGGAGAGCGGCATTTCAGAAAACGTGCTTATCTCGGCGAGAAAAAGCGATTTCGGCAATAAAATTTAAAACGCGTGTAAAACATAAACCAAACGATGAAATTGGTTATTTCTTCATGTATAATGATCAACTCGATACTCCCTAGCCCCCAACAGCCTTTTTTTTCATAACACTTTAACCAGAGTGACGGGAGAGCGGCATTTCAGAAAACGTGCTTATCTCGGCGAGAAAAAGCGATTTCGGCAATAAAATTTAAAACGCGTGTAAAACATAAACCAAACGATGAAATTGGTTATTTCTTCATGTATAATGATCAACTCGATACTCCCTAGCCCCCAACAGCCTTTTTTTTCATAACACTTTAACCAGAGTGACGGGAGAGCGGCATTTCAGAAAACGTGCTTATCTCGGCGAGAAAAAGCGATTTCGGCAATAAAATTTAAAACGCGTGTAAAACATAAACCAAACGATGAAATTGGTTATTTCTTCATGTATAATGATCAACTCGATACTCCCTAGCCCCCAACAGCCTTTTTTTTCATAACACTTTAACCAGAGTGACGGGAGAGCGGCATTTCAGAAAACGTGCTTATCTCGGCGAGAAAAAGCGATTTCGGCAATAAAATTTAAAACGCGTGTAAAACATAAACCAAACGATGAAATTGGTTATTTCTTCATGTATAATGATCAACTCGATACTCCCTAGCCCCCAACAGCCTTTTTTTTCATAACACTTTAACCAGAGTGACGGGAGAGCGGCATTTAAAACGTGCTTATCTCGGCGAGAAAAAGCGATTTCGGCAATAAAATTTAAAACGCGTGTAAAACATAAACCAAACGATGAAATTGGTTATTTCTTCATGTATAATGATCAACTCGATACTCCCTAGCCCCCAACAGCCTTTTTTTTCATAACACTTTAACCAGAGTGACGGGAGAGCGGCATTTCAGAAAACGTGCTTATCTCGGCGAGAAAAAGCGATTTCGGCAATAAAATTTAAAACGCGTGTAAAACATAAACCAAACGATGAAATTGGTTATTTCTTCATGTATAATGATCAACTCGATACTCCCTAGCCCCCAACAGCCTTTTTTTCCATAACACTTTAACCAGAGTGACGGGAGAGCGGCATTTCAGAAAACGTGCTTATCTCGGCGAGAAAAAGCGATTTCGGCAATAAAATTTAAAACGCGTGTAAAACATAAACCAAACGATGAAATTGGTTATTTCTTCATGTATAATGATCAACTCGATACTCCCTAGCCCCCAACAGCCTTTTTTTTCATAACACTTTAACCAGAGTGACGGGAGAGCGGCATTTCAGAAAACGTGCTTATCTCGGCGAGAAAAAGCGATTTCGGCAATAAAATTTAAAACGCGTGTAAAACATAAACCAAACGATGAAATTGGTTATTTCTTCATGTATAATGATCAACTCGATACTCCCTAGCCCCCAACAGCCTTTTTTTTCATAACACTTTAACCAGAGTGACGGGAGAGCGGCATTTCAGAAAACGTGCTTATCTCGGCGAGAAAAAGCGATTTCGGCAATAAAATTTAAAACGCGTGTAAAACATAAACCAAACGATGAAATTGGTTATTTCTTCATGTATAATGATCAACTCGATACTCCCTAGCCCCCAACAGCCTTTTTTTTCATAACACTTTAACCAGAGTGACGGGAGAGCGGCATTTCAGAAAACGTGCTTATCTCGGCGAGAAAAAGCGATTTCGGCAATAAAATTTAAAACGCGTGTAAAACATAAACCAAACGATGAAATTGGTTATTTCTTCATGTATAATGATCAACTCGATACTCCCTAGCCCCCAACAGCCTTTTTTTTCATAACACTTTAACCAGAGTGACGGGAGAGCGGCATTTCAGAAAACGTGCTTATCTCGGCGAGAAAAAGCGATTTCGGCAATAAAATTTAAAACGCGTGTAAAACATAAACCAAACGATGAAATTGGTTATTTCTTCATGTATAATGATCAACTCGAGTCGAGCTCCAGGGAGAGAGGCTGATTTTTCGCTTTTTGAGGCCGACCGACGAACCGGCGCGGGGCGGACTCAAAAGCCCGCAGAGCCGTAGGCACTTAGAAAAGTTTCGCCTTTGGCTGTGAGCTCCAGGGGGAGAGGCTGGTTTTGCGTTATTTTAGGCCGGCTGGAGAACCGGCGCGGGTCGGACGCACAATCCCCGCAGAGCCGTGGGCACTTAGAAAATTTTTGCCAAGTTGGCTCTGAGCGCCTGGTACCTAATATGGAAGTATAGAGGCCGACTTTCGGGCAAGATCACGCCGCGTTAGGCTTCCAGGACCCCGGCTAAGCAATTTTACCGGGCCGCCCGGTTCTTTTTTTGAACCAGCCCGGTTCTTTTTACACTTCCAGCTGGAGCTCAGCAGCGGCTTTTTGCGCAAGATCACGCCGGGTTAGGCTTCCAGGACCTCGGCTAAGAAATTCTACCGGGCCGCCCGGTTCTTTTTTTGAACCAGCCCGGTTCTTTTTACACTTCCAGCTGGAGCTCACGAGCGGCTTTTTGGACAAGATCACGCCGTGTTAGGCTTCCAGAGCCCCGGCTAAGCAATTTTACCGGCCCGCCCGGTTCTTTTTTTTAACCAGCCCGGTTCTTTTTACACTTCCAGCTGGAGCTCAGCAGCGGGTTTTTGGACAAGATCACGCCGTGTTAGGCTTCCAGAGCCCCGGCTAAGCA